>NC_142939.1:67751581-67771581 GCF_046866305.1 Octopus bimaculoides
TTTCTCTCTTTCATTCTCTTTTCTCCTTTCTTTGTTGCTTTATGTCGTCTTTCATTCGCTATTTCTTTTTTCATTCTTTGCTTTTTCTTTCTTTTTCGTTCCTTGTTTTACATATTCTCAGTTTTTAATTTATTAGAGAAAGAGGAGCCATTTTACATCGGTAAGAGATATTCAGTTTAAAGGGAAGCTCAAAGGGAATCTGAGGCATTGATTACTAATGACATATAGCATAACATAAAACCTGCTGAGGTGATTTCATCAAATAGGTGTTGTTGATTATCTCCCTTCCCTAAATCCTGTCTGATCAGGCAGACATATTGTGAAAAAATATTCCAGGAATCATCGTTCCGACTTTTACTTTTTCACACTATTTCGAAACTAGTAAATCTAGGATTCCATTTTCTAATGCATCCTTCTTCTTTGAAAACAGCTGTGTATAATTTGAGTGGGATTTGACTGTCCTTTGTAAACTTCTTCATCACCATAAAATGTTCCATTCCGGGGAAAGTTATAGCAATACTGCGGTACAAATGTCGTTGATAGGAACAAATTCAAAGGCCGGACACCAGTAGATTATATCGATCGAAGTATTTGATTGGTGCTTTGTGTTATTAACTCCAACAGGTGTGCAGATTACCCCGAGAAGGCGGTGGCAACAAGAAGATCCTGCATGACCGATAAACGGAAAAAGCTGGAAAAGGTTGAAAATTCTCGCTACACTGGTTGAAAAGCGCGGAATATATTAACTGCACGATTTGAATTTTTACAATAGAGACAGTGAATCGTAATGTGTGTGTGTGTGTGTGTGTGTGTGTGTGTGTGTGTGTGTGTGTGTGTGTGTGTTTGGATGAGTGGATGATGTGTGTTTGAATATGCGTATATTTGAGTCTATGGGAGTGTGTGTGTGTATGTGTGTGCGTTTGTGTATGAGTGCCATTCTGAAGTTTTTAATATTTGAGTATATCAAGAAATATGACATGGCTATTGTTTAGGGACGTTAACAATTTTGTCTGTGGTGGGTCTGGATGAAGAGGTAGCGTCTGTGGCCTTCGCAGCCCCTTTGAAACCAGTATCCCGATGCGATGATTATTGTTCTTACCACACAACCACTCGTGCGCCCATGTATAATATAATAGTACTAGAGGGTACACGAGACACCGGCTTGCCGCTGATAATTGTTACGACCACAAACCCGTAGGCATCATCAAAAGTGATAATGCAAAATTCCCATGGGATTTTATGATTCAGTGCAACCATGAGATAGAAGCTAGACATAGTCTTAATTGAGAAAGAAAGCAAACCATGCTGGATCATAGACATAGCATGCTCATCTGACAACAAGGTATGAGATAAGGAAGAAAGAAAAGTCGAGTGATATGACAGGTTAGCTTGGGAAGTTAAGCAGTTGTGGTCGATGAAAAAGGTAGTAGTGGTACCAATAATTGTACGTGGAACAAACAGGGGCTGCAATAAGGGTCGAGCACCTGCAGAAAATAGCACCGCTTGGAACTGCTCGAATATTCCGGAAGGTGCTCGAAAAATAAGAGGTGTTACATTAGTTCACTGGTAGTGAACAGCTGACGTTGTAGTACATCTGCAGCGTTAGAAGCAGTGCAAAGACAATAAATGCTACTACTACTACTACTACTACTACTACTACTACTACTACTACTACTACTACTACTACTGCTGCTGCTGCTGCTGCTGCTGCTGCTGCTGCTGCTACTACTACTACTACTACTACTACTACTACTACTACTACTACTACTACTACTACTAATACCTTTGCGAGTCTTCATTTGAATATTCACTCATTTTTCTATATACCTAAGCACCAACTTGCTAGTGTATATAGAGACATTATTAGTGTCTCTAAAGGAACAGCTTCTTGAATATCAAGTTGTTGGTGTATAACGTGACAGCTACATGAACAGCAAAGGATTAGCGTGTGTAATTGTGAGAGGTGTGTAGACAACAAGTTGTGTCTGTAAGGTTTTGACCGGACGTCGTCATCACGGAACCGTTTGTGACGCTATTAATGAATGAACGAATGAAATTACTGATAACCATTTAAATGTTAAGAAAAACAAACCAAGTGAAAAACCTGACTAGTGTCGTTTATTATCGAAAGCAAACACGAAGACGTGTGTGTGTGTGTGTGTGTGTGTGTGTGTGTTTACATTGATGTTTATGACATGTTCATTTGGCAATAATGTCTTTGGAGAATGGAAATAAAAGTAATTAGGGGTCTTAGACATTGAAATGCAGAAGATGCGTAGATTGGGAAAGCAATTATAATTATTATTGACGATAACGATCGCCTTATCCACAAAGGACTCATTAAAAGTTTAAATAGGTTTCCTTCTGAAATATAAAACACGCACACATATATATATGTAATATACATACATATGCATATATATATGTAATAACACACGCACACACACAAACATAGGAGACATATATAAAAGGTATACATTGCAGCTGGAATGTTTTAGATTGTTGAGAGAATATTTCACAGTCTGAGCAGTTCTATTTGTGGAGAGCTTTCCTAAGAGGTAGGGTTGCTCATAAATTTCACAGTAGTTAATAGCTCTGCCATCACTGACAAGCAGATATCAAATATATTGATTAATTTGGCTTCAACACTAGAGACACTGTTTTTATGATAGACATACAGTCCTGAAATTAAATACTTAGAACTCATGATTGTCATTTTTAAAAGTACAGGGAGGGGTCTACGATAAACTGTTCATGCCGCAGTAGAGAAAACACATCGTTGTTATTATACGCCATAGCTGCAAGAGCAACGAAGCAGGAACATGAGCTAAAGTAACGAAATCAAAAATGTTATATTTACAAGAATGAGGCAAGAATAAGCGGTAAAGGTGATTCTGAAGAGATTTCTTAGACGAAATCCAAAGTGTTAAACTAAATGATTTCTCAACTCAACTGCTCTAAACTCCATTTGTTTAACTTTTATAAACAATAATAACTTGCCACAGTGATTGGCAATCCTGTAACCGTCCTGTTTAATTAAAAGATGATTTAGCTAAAGAGCTCATTTAACAGCTTCTATTTATTCTATTTGGAGCTGTTAAAATGTTATATCTTTGGGAAATTAAAACACATTTATTACTTCTTCGCCACTAATTATCACATTTTGCAGAAGAAGACAAGTGTTTCATATGTACAGACTGTCGAGAGAGCTTAAACACATATATTTATGCATCAGCTCAGATATATATATATATGTACAGCCGCAGACACACACACGCGCGCGCATATACACACAAGCATATACTACCATGTATTTAAATGTGTTTGTTTGGGTGCATATATATATATATATATATACACACACATACGTGGTCTGATCAATAAGTATCTGGACTGTTGAGATAGTTACGAAGCTACAGCACACAGAGTAAAACCCCTTGGCACAAAATGATCTTAAAATCTGTTGTGCATCTGCACTAAGTTTTAACGTTCGTGTTTTCTTCCGTTGATTAGGGCAGCGTTTGGAAGAAAGGTGTGAAGTGTGTGATCGTCGCATTAACCATAACAGAAAGTTGAGCAGAGTATCTGCCTTGAATCTTACCAAAACGTTGGCGATACCTGCTCAAAGGCCTACACAAAGTTTTCAAAAAGTTTTCACTGTTCTCGACACAATCAAGGAGATCTTGTGCAACTGAAACCAGAGTGTCTTTTGGTCAGATGAAAGCAGTTTTGGCACAAACTTGGCAGACACGCGTCTCATACTCAAATCTTCAGTGATAATGGACTGAACTGAACCGTAACTAATCTGTTCATCCTATGGTTATTCACGGATGGTGATTCGACGATTTCCCCTCACAGCTGAACGCACATCTGTGATGTTTTTCTCAGTTCTGCTGGTTGCAGGTCTCCCAGAACGTTCGTCAATATCGACATTTTTTCGACCATCTTGGAAAAGTCTGAAACACTCTCCATACACTTTCTGCAACTTTACATAAGCCTCTGAGCAGGTATTGCTATGACAACTTTCTCTGTCATGGACAACGCGACGATCACAAGCTACGCACCTTCCTTCCGAGCATTGCTGTAAACAGCAGAAGTGGGCTAGGATGTTGAAACTCAGTGCGCATTCACAGCAGAGTTCCAGATCAATCTGTACCAAGTGGTTTCACCCTACATGCTTTAGCTTTGTTACTATGGCAACAGTCCGGATACTTACTGATCAGACATCGTATGTATATATATATATATATATATATCTATCTATATATATATATATACATATGAAATCTAGTTTACTGTTCCATTAAGGGGCGGATCAAAAAAAAGCACTCCATGCAGCGTGAGATAAATATCATTTAATAGACACAGTATTTAGATACAAACTGCTTTTAGTTTCATACTATGGAACCACAATACGTCATCAGACGTGTGAAAGACACACACACGCACACACACTTACATAACATGCATACTCTCAAATACACATTCACAAACACACATTTATATTTATGAGGAAAAGATTGACAGTCACTTCGAAGTTACTTTCAATATCGCTGTAAATATATAATCAATATGGCTTTCTACTTAAAAGTATTGAACGATTCTTCAGTTTAATCTTTACCTGTTTATATATACATATAACTGTACATAAAAACAATGTATGTATGTAAATGTGTATCAAATGTTATATACATATATACAAACACAGACACACACATGTATATATATCTTCTCAGATATACATATGTATTATCGCGCGGACAAAATTGCGAACGCTCACATACAAACAGACCTAAGTAGACACATTAGTAGACACTTCACACTCTTCCGTTTATACACGCACGCACACATACATACACTCCCACTCGCGCACATGTTCATACATACAGACACGTCTACATACATACTTACACACATATCCACATTCACAAATCTAGGCGGCGCGCACGCATTGGCGGGCGTATCGATCGGATTGCTTGTGAGTTGTTTACGTAGTTGTGGTCGTTAGTGAATGCTTATCGATTATCATTAGTGTTGTTTGGTTCGATGCACAAGTATCATTAGTGATGGTCAAGTTAGTCAACGGTGATTAGGTTTAGTACAAGTCCTCTCTAGTTATTAGTTAGCCACCTGAAATGATGTGGGCCAACGTTTTCTTTTTTTTATAATTGTTTTTCTATTTCTTTTTGTTTTTGATGTCTTCCTTGATCAATCTCGACTTTATCAAACACGGTGAATAGAAACATGCATGGCTAAGTTCACGGCCAAGTCTAGCGCAATAGAAATGTCTTGAAAATATTCTATGTTGTAAAATATTGTATGAAAGAATTTAAAGAATCGATGTAAACGATAAAAAATAGCAATAATAATGAAAACAAAGGAACCTTTGTAGTTAATTGCTATTTTAGTTGTTTTTCCTTCTCAATATTTTGTGTTCTTCAGTGAACTGGAGCAAGATTTAAACGATTACATCTCCAATAAGTTTAAAATTTACGGCCATAAAGCTAGCTTCTCTACTTGTTTATAAATGTACAATCACTGGTTCATACATACACACGTGAGTCTATAAATATCGTCGCTCATTCACACTTATATATATATATATATATATATGTAAATATATTTGTTCATATGCGTGTGTATATATATATATATATATATATATATATATGTAAATATATTTGTTCATATGCGTGTGTATATATATATATATATATATATATATATATATATATATATATATATATACTCTTTACTCTTTTACTCTTTTACTCTTTTACTTGTTTCAGTCTATTTGACCGTGGGCATGCTGGAGCACCACCGTTAGTCGAGCAAATCGACCCCAGGACTTATTCTTTGGAAGCATAGTACTTATTCTATCGTTCTCTTTTGCCGAACCGTTAAGTTACGGGGACGTAAACACATCAGCATCGGTTGTCAAGCGATATGCTAGAAAGAGGTCATCAATGACCCAACCACAAAGAAAAATATGCGCATATACATACGATACCATGCTACACACACACATTTTACTGTTTGTATATTTATGAAATGATAGGTAATTTTATATAAAATCAATTTAACCTTAAATTCAGCCCTCTTTAATAGAGTTTTTTGTATATATCAATGTTTATAATGAATAATTTGAAAGTAACTTCGAAATTTTGGTTTGCTCATTGTAATCAGACTGGTTTGCTTTTTGTTCTTTACGGCTTTCTATTGTCCTTTGCAAGTTATTTCTTTGGAAGATGCGGTAATATGAATGTGAATTAGTTATGGTGTAGTAGATGGGGGGAAAATTGTTGTATAGGAATGGATAATAGAGAAGAATGAGAGAGAAGAATTGCTTGTAGAGTGAAAGTTGAGAGAATTTTATAGAGAAGAGGATTATTCTCACGTGACAGAAAAATTTTGTAATTGTTTTAAAGTTCACTCAGACGTGAAGGGGAACAGGTGCGTTTTATTCAGCCGCCCCAAATATAGGTTCGTGTGACTAATAAGATTCTTGTGTATAAACTTGGCTTGTGTACTATTTTAGAGTCCACAAGACAAATTTAAGGACATATATTAAGACCTGAATAAGATACATACATCTGTTTACTTTTTTAATTTCGTGCTTGACTGATCTCTAAAACAACCACAGATTCTATATCGATCCCGAATAATTCTCTCCACCCGAGCTTTCTTTCAACACATACCCTAAAATAATATACTTTTCCATCTATCCTTTTCTGTGTCCCTATTTCGTACGCAGCCACCTCCACTGTCTGACGACACCACACCGAATTTGCATTCTGATTATTGCACCTGTCATAGAAAGAATCTGCCAAAAAATATATCCAGCAAAAAAGAACCAGCAAACGGAAGACCTTGTGCGGTATATATGTCTCGATGATGATGATGTTATGTGTATGTGTGTGTGTGTTGTATGCGTGTGTGTTGTGTGTGCGTGTGTGTATACATATATATATTTATAAGATGAGAGTATGTTATCTTTTAAATACATGATGGAGCTATAAAAACTGAAGCCTCTGGATCGTCTTTCTCGTCACGTGGAACGTAGTGGGGCCAATGACTATCAATCAGCTGGAAAACCGCTACTAACGACGGTATTGTACACCTATTGGGATGTATAGGGAGTCTGCAAATAATGAAGAAGACAAGTATTTTCTGTAGAGAATAAAATATAAAAATGATTAACTAAACAAAATAAAATCACTGTAATAGTATATTGTTAGTTGTTTGTGACTAGGGAAAATAAACATATCTTTTAGAAAATCTCGTTTATCTGTCGTTGAAGTTAATGAAATATAAAAGAAATTCTATCTGGAAGTGTATCAGATCAGAAAGTTTATCAGGTTGAAATATTTGAATACTAAATAGGTAAGACTTGTGACAACTGATAAGTGCGATAGTCTTAGAAGACTAAGTCTAGAGAGATATGATGGACGTGACACGACATCTGTTGGGAAATTGCCCAAATTTTAATTAAATTTCAATTTATATTTATGTGATTTTGTTATTTTGGAGAGTTTTTCGCGTATTTAGTATAATGTTGCTATAGTAACACAACGATCTTTGGATTTTGAACGGCATTAATGCAATGAAAATATTGTGAACAATATATGTGTTTGTGTGTGTGTGTGTGTGTGTGTGTGTGTGTGTGTGAGTGAGAGAGAGAGAGAGAGAGAGAGAGAGAGAGTGAGTGAGGGTGTTCGAGAGAAGCAGAACATATTCGCCTGCCAACTATAGAATTAGAATATTCTTTTTTACTATTGTTTCCATAATATATATGATTAAACTTCTTTTCATAGTTTATTGAATATTCGCATCAAAGCACAAAGTTGGATCCGGAAAACATATCGCAACGAATACAAAACAGCGTGGATGAAACGTTAATATTCAGAAGAAGAAAGAGAATGAGTAGAAATCAAAGCAAGGGAAAAATCACAAGGAAAAGCGAGCAAACTCATCAGCTTCTTTTAAGCAAAGCAAACATAGAACAAAATTAATCAGTGGCAGAAAAAATAAAGGACATTTGAGAAGTGTTAGCAATATAGCCGATGGTTTTAAGGTATTTCCCAGATACCATTCATATACTTAAGTTAGTTATCATATAAACAGTATGAAAACGTTAACGTTACAAGCATGATAAGACTACGTTTGAAGGAAGGCCGTATGAACGTAATATTCTTGTCGCTTCCTTTTGATTCCGAATTGCCTCAGTACGTTTTTATCAATCTGTTCTTTTCGCCTGTGTAAGTTATAATATTCTATGAAGACACAACTGGTCAAGCGTAACTCACTGCTTTGGCAGTCTCGGCAATATTATAGAAGAAATGTAGATATTTATTTGACTTTCACTGCAAACATAATGTATGTCTATTGGCAATGGTTGTGATAGACTGCCAGCTCTGAATATAAAGGCATTCTATAAAACGACGATGAAAATGGTATTTGCTCATATAAAAGCACATATGGTTAGTATATTATGAAATATATGCTTTATATATGATATATGATGCACACACACACACACACACACAAGCACACACACGCGCAATATGATTAGATAAATATATATGTACATACACGCATATACATATCCTCATGCGAACATATCTAATCATAGGTACAAGTTACGGATTTTCTGTCGAATATTTTCTTTCGAATTCTTCGTAACGAGACAGGTGGAGACATTTTGTTGTTTATGACGTCGACAGGGTCAACCTAGTTATTGATATATCTGTTGACAAAATATTAAAAATACATATTAGATATAAAAATGACTTCATGTGAGGGAAAGGTGAGGATAAAATTAAAGCAATGGTGGAGTGGCGGAGACTGGAGCATGGTAAAGTTTGGTCTCGGCCGTTACAGCAACAGAAAGAAGGGAATTAAACCTGTGATTCAACGATGTCTCATACATCAATATAACTACCACAGCAAATACGAAAGACAAAACGAAAAAGACAAGCTGGCTATGCGACACGTTCTGTGTCCTTACATTTTCGAACAAGGGAATCTATTCTGATGCTGTTAATAAAATATAGAAATTAGAAGAGAAATCTGAATATATTATCGCTATGGAATTGTTTAGAATTGTCTGATCCTTAAATTATTTCTGTGTAAACGTGGTCGTTTGAAAACAATAATTCAACGATCCTCTTGCACAGACAACTGGAATATTCGTCGTCGTAATCGATGGAGATCCAGTTATAAATCTATACCTACAGTAACATACAACTGTAATATTAAACTTGATCCTACATGTAGTCACCGATGTCTCTGTACATCAATTTATCTACAACAAACGTTCTGCCAATAACATTTAAGACACACGCCATATTTGATATCTATTCGCGTGTTCTTACAATAAATTGTTGGGGAAAAGTTTTAACTGAAAACAAATGTTTCTCTCTTTTTTTTTTTTACATTTAAAATTTGAGTTTTAAGTTGATTTGTGCTTCCATAGAACTAATCTTCTTTATTAAACGGATTTATTTTCGAAATCTGTAAATCTCTTTCTTACTATCCATGAAGCATCTTAGAACTTCCTGCTCCGTCCGATTTTTCAGGCAAGCTTTACCAAATAACTTATTGGTAGCCATGTCACCTACACTTACATCAAATTCTAGGATAAATTCAGGAATTCTACAACTAAGAACAAATGTAAAGTTGTTTTTTTTTCAAGCTGAGTTATTGTTAGGTGTTTTTTTATTATTAAATGTCTTTGCATAAGCTTTTTCGTAGTTGCTGATAAAGAAGTTGGATTGGCAATCTAGGATAAGACAAAAAAATTGCTTCTCTGACAGCTTGCTTTATGAATTGAGACACTTCTCGGCAACCGACAGACAACTGTTAAATACTGCCTGCTTTTACGTTACGCCACTTTCATAAACCATTATGTTTGGCAACTTCATTCTTTCTCTTCTCGTTTTTCTTTCTTTCTCCTCTTATTTAATGCAATGAATGATGTCAAATTGCATGTCTTTTAGTTTATCCTCGCTTGGTGCTGAATGGAGCAAATTGAAGAAATGGACAGCAACAACAAAAAATGAAAACATGATACAAATGTAACCATAAACAAAAGCAAGCAGAAAGTATAATAATAATAATAATAATAATAATAATAATAATAATAATAATAATAATAATAATAATCTTGAAAAACTTTTTTTCCAACAGACAATTCTAAATATTCCTGACAAAAGTATGGATAAAAATTTTATTTCACACAGAGATCAGTGCAGTATTTCTCACTATATTGTCGACACAAGAAAAATAATTCTCTATTATTTGGCTTCCATTAACAGCTTCCATTATTATTAGTTTTATTTCTTAGAGTTAGAACGAAGATCTTTAGAGTACAGTTAAGAATTTCGTTTTTAAATATCGATTTTGGTTTCATTCATGTTTTTCTTTATATTAACTTAATGTATTCCAAAAGCTTTGTCACACACATACACATACACACAACGACAGGCATACACATAAATATAAAAGCAGATGAACATACACACATAGAAAGATTGTAAGGTATGGAAGACAAAAAGCGCAACATTATATGTTTTTAACATGAATTGACTTGGCTTGAAAAAAAAGTGTTTTAATGTGATGTATTGAATAATTTACGGAAGACTAACTGTGAAACATTTATAACTTTACTTTTTACTGCATTGAAATATCTCGATAAAAGCTGAATTTTCCGATGATATTACTTTGTCGAAAGAATAGAAAATTTGAATACAAAAATTTAAAAAATCCCACCGAAACCTTTTTGGGAAGCACAACACAAAGGAACGTGTATTTCATTTAATCAAGAACCGCATAACGCTGAAAGGCTGCACATTTCGGGGTTACGATATCGCAGTCCCCTTCAACATTTCACCTTCTCGAAATGATAAAATCTCAAACAAAACTTTTCAATAATTTTTTTTTTTGTCTGTAAAAAGAGAAAAGACATAAAGCTTTACATCAATAATTATCTGAAAAGCGGAAGCTGCGTTTAACTCTTTGAAGTACCAGCTAATTAATCAAAGGTAAAACACAATTAATACTTAAAAAGATGGAAATTATAGAAATAGATTAGTTAAATCTAATTAATCTATTAACAGCCCGTATTCAGTTAATGATGTTCATAAGTAACAGAGGTAGAGGAGTAAAATCAGCCACTGCTTGTCTGGCCATCGTGAGTTCAAATACTGCTATTGATTAGTATTCCTTCTCAATTCTTTATTGTTGTCCAAACAAGAACAAACCTTGGAGGGTATGTGGACGGTGTATGTGGGGGTATGCCGGTTTATCCAATCTATTATGACCATCACTGATCATTTTTGGTCTTTTTATGGAAAAGCAAATAAAAGAAGAAAAATTGGAATAATATTTCAAATAAATTGTTTTTTAACGGTGAAAATCAAAGAAGATGAAGCCATAAACAACAGCGATTAGAAGAACACTGGTTTAAAAAACAAACAAACACTTGGATGGAAAAAAAGAAAATCGTTGGTAGGATTCGAACCAACACTTTGTCTAAATATGCCGAATGTTCTAAACATTATACGAAAGAAATACTTTCGCTCCATTTCGAGATTTGTTCTTATCAGCGAGAATTGTAAGATGTGTACAATACAATAATATCGAATTTTTGAGAGATATGAAGTAAATTTTCTTTTACAGTGAATCTCGAATTTCTTGAAACTAGAAATAGCGCATCAAAAATTTTGGGCTAAAAAACTAACTCTTAGCTGGAAAAAAGCTGAAGGCTGTCTTCGACCTTTTCTCATCCGACACGTTTTAAAAACCTCTTTACACGCTATTATTTATAATTTTATTCAAGGCACCGAGCTGGCAGAGTTGTTACCGTTTCGGGCACAAAAAATCGCTGAGCATCATTTCTCTCGTCATTACGTTCTGAGGTCGGCTTCGAATTTCCTCCTTTCAGGATCAGCAAAATAAACACAAGCCGAGCACATGGGGCCGATATAATCGACTTAGTCGCGTGCCCGAAATTGTTGGCCTTGTGCCAAAATTTGAAACTATTATTTCTATTTTCACAGTTAAAAACAACAATTTACTACATATCACTCGATGTTTGTAAATTGTTAAAATGTAAATATGTTGCAAATAGTTTACGAAGAGAATTGCAGATATATTAAACATTCGTCATTCTTTCGGCGATATTCAGCCAAGAAGAATTACAAGAGTTGAGCTCCAAACATGAAAACGTGTAAAAATGATTCCATTGGTTGTTTTCATAAAATGCTTCTTCTTTGTTTTAACGTTGCGAATATAATAACACTGAGTGGAGCGGAAATAACGGATTTCCCCTGTTATTTCCGCACCAACCGGAAGTAACATACTGACTTGTATACTTTATATACACATGTATGTTTATTTGAATGTATATATATATGCATATATAAATTTATGTATTTATTCATATACTGCTTTCTCTGGATTTTTCCATCCTTATCTGTCTACACATGCACACACATATATATGTATATTATTATGTGTGTGTGTGTGTGTGTGTGTTGAAGCGATGTAAGCAGCTAACTCTGTCCTAGTGTTTTGAACGACTCAAAATATGCGAGAGTTCTTAAGACTTAAGTTAGAATTTATGTGAATTTGAAAAGAAATGACATTTAATACAGAATTTCTTAAAGCAGGTACATTACATGGTAGCTCCTAGCAATATTTAGTATCCAATAAATTATGTAACAATACACGTGAGATGTCTGGATTACACTGAAGTCTCTAGCGTCAAATTTCCAACATATTTATAGCTGATGTTTTCATTCATACGCAGCAGCAAAGAATTAGGAAACCCAGTCTGGACATCTGAATATAAGGAAAATGTTGACGGAAAGAACAAGTGTCATTGATCAAACGAGAGCTTTTCTCACGAGTGGCTGAGCAATTGTCCTGGTGGAGAAATGGCGAAAATAACCAAAGATAACTTCAAGATGTACTGAGTTGAAAAGACTGCTTATTCATCAGGGTTATGCATGTATTCGTCTTTCTGTCTGTCTGTCTTTCTATACAACAGGCAAACAAAGTACGTACCTATATTCATATTGTAAAACCAACAAACCTAAAACGGACACCAAAGGATGAACGGAGTGTGGAATTTGTTGCATTAGTTTAGCTCTTCAATGCACAGAGATTGCTTTTGACGTTTTGGTTGTTAGTCCTTCATCAGAAGAAAAGAAAGTAAAAGATGTGCACAGGGAGACTGGAAATGAGAAATAGTGATTGCATGATAGAAAGAAAAGCAAGGTGAAGGACGCAGGAGTAGAAAGTTGTAGGGTTAGAAGCCGAAGTAGAAGGCTATTTTATGGAAGAAGAGAGAAAATAAGGGAGGAAAGCATGGCATTGGAATGTAGCTGTGTCTGAAATAGGACACAAAGAGGAGTGGTGTGTGTATACCTGTGTGTGTGTGTGTGTGTGTGTGTGTGTGTGTGTGTGTGTGTTTGTGTGTGTGTGCATGTGAAAGTTACTGTGGAGTACGTATCTGTAGAATTGTGTATAAGTATGAAATCATGGTAATATGACACTGTGCGGATATTGTGTGTATGTGATTATTGGGTGTACATTGTTGAGACGTGAATATGATGAACGGAAGGTGTGTGAGAATAAAGTTGTACAGGGGAGAGCTTGCGTGTCTGTGTGTGTGTTATTGTATAATGCAACACTCCAGGATCTACTTCTAATCCGTTTGCTAATTCAATGTTTAATCAGGTTTGTACTCAACCTACAATTCTATCGAGCGGCGCAGATGTTACGGAGTAGTTCCACTGTATGTATGTATGTATGTATGTATGTATGTATGTATGTATGTATGTATGTATGTATGTGTATGTATGTGTGTATTCATGTATGTATGTATTTATTTATGTATGTGTGAGCATTTTTTATAAACAGGCATATAAACATCGAGCAAGTTGATATTTTTTCAGAAATTAAGATAATCTCGAACGGAAGAGAATAACTGTGAAAACAACTTTTAGAAAATCAGGTAAATATAGCCCTATAGGCGGAAAAACGTGGCCAGCAATTGTACACACACACACATACACATACACACATATGTATATATATATATATACATACACACATATATATATGCATGTATGTATACACACACACACACACACACACACACACACACACACACACACACACACACACACACACACACACACAAATATATGTAATAAGAGTGACTGCTCTGATAAAAGTCATTTTATTTTTATATACTGTTATTGATGATGTTAATGAAAAAAAAAAACGAAAAGAATGTAGTTTTAAATATAAGAATATAAACCGAGAACAGCGAATAGAACAAATGTGATAATTCTTTTTCAAGAATATCTCGAAGCACACATAAAGCCGTAAATTAATAAAAGCATGTAAATATTGGATTGCAGAACTCTTTTGGATTGAAAAAAATGAAAGGCAGTCGAAGGACGGACTCTCTTCTTGTCAACTGCAGAAAAAAACTTGCATCATCCGAAATAGACGAAGCATGCAATTTATATAAGTCTATACATTTTCGTTAGGGTTCATCACACCCTGGCCTTTTACCCAATAGAGTAATATCACTTGATCTTAAGCAAGACTTTCACAAAATTTATAGAATGTCAAGTCATAAAATACTGGTGGAATATAATGCAGTAATAAATAATTTATTTGTGTACGTTACTAGGAAGAATTTGAAGTTTATTAATTTAAAGTTTATCAGTTTGAAGTTTATCAATTTGAAGTTTATCTATATATCACGATGCATTAAATGTAAATTCTTTTGTCAGGTATATCTCGATCACATATTAATCGAAACATATTACTTGTATAGCTGCAGGTTTGCTCTTTGAAATTGATTATCCACGGACAAACGAATGCAAATTACTTAACGGATGTTCTTTACTTTGAACCAGTTCTCCTCAATTTCTAAGATCCCTGCAAATCTGGCGACGGTTCTGGCATAATATTGTTTATATATTAGTTGTCAGTCTTAGAATAAAATCGAAATATTTATATAATCGATATATTATTTTCTCAGTGCTGAATGTGAGTGAATGACACCACGAGATGTAAACAGAGATGCAACACAAAGACAATGAATCAGGCTCTAAATTTAAAGTGCTGTGCCACAGTCTGCCTGATCTGCAAATAATTTGTATGCAACTGTCTCGCGAAGTTGAGACAGATCTTTCTGGACAGTAACAACGGATATATTGAGCTCAATCCATTCCAGAGACTCAGTCTATTGCCAACTGAAGCAACAATATGATAGTCAGATGATAGTTCCATTAATGTTTGAAATATTGGTGTATTTCCAGTTTCTGACATATCAAAGAGAAGATGAAATTATACAATAATATTTCATGATTATAACATAACGATACGTGAGATAAATTAATGAATTTTGTTACTTAGAAATATCTGGTAGATAATTAGTTCTTATCTTCATATTAAAATTATATTTCGAAAGATTCTAACATACTATATACATATACCAATGCATATATAAATACGTGTATATATATATATATATATATATATATATATATATATATATATATATATATATATATATATATATATATATATATATATATATATATATATATATATGCAAGTGTGTGTGTATGTATGTATACGTATATAGTTATGTAGATATTGATTTGTATGCACCTATTTATGTATATGTATGTTCTTATATTCACATATATGAATATATATGTATGTGTGTATAGGTATATGCATATATATATGTGCACATGAATACAGACACACATGTGTGCGTGCATATGTGTGTCTGTGTGTGTGTTTGAGAGTATGTGTATGTCTGCATACAATTGTTCAGGAGTTCTTTACCTAATCTCATGATGTTATGACCCTCCCTGTTGAGTACACGCGTTGATGTCTTCATTCTGCAGGTGTTGTGTAAGTAACATGAGGCGGCACTTAAAGGTCGTTTGGACTGATCTGATGCCTCTACCGCTCTCTGTTCGTTTAATGCAGGTCCCGTCAGTGTCACTACTGACATGGAAGTTCGCATTCAATGTTAATGTCTTCCTAATCATGATGTCCCATGTTACGGATAGTCCCAGGTTCATTTATTTCCCTGCTGTCAATACAGCAGGTCCATTGAGATAATGTGGATATATCCATGGAATAGTTTTCCTTAATCCTAATATTGGTTTCAAATTTTAGCACAAAGCCAGCAATATTGGGGGGAGTGGGGTCAGTCGATTACATAAACTACTGTTATTTTATTGATCCCGAAATAAGACGGCCTTGGCGAAATTTTAACTCAGAACGTAAAAACGGACGAAATGACGCTAAGTATTTTGTCCGGTGTGCTAATGGTTCTGCCAGCTCACTGCTTTAACATAGTACCGCACTTAATCCTCATATAATCATCAGTTTATCAATTAAAGGTAAAATAAAATTTGCAATAACAATTTTTTATTACGTAAAACAACTGCTTCTTACTTTAGCGATAGCGTGTATTCCTTGAATTTGACAGATAATTAATCCTATGCTAACAAGCATATTAATTAATACACAGATCTTAATAACGATTTTATAGCGGCTTTACCGTAATTTCAGCTTTTGCATGTATTTCCATTTAGATTTAACATCAGAGGCACGAGCGTATATTTTCATATAAAGTTGCCCTGTTTAATAACATCAGAATATGTTGGAACTCCTAATCCTCCCCCCACACACACATTGAGCTTCGCTTCATGCATACAGACAATGTCACCGAATTCATATTCAGTGTACAAACAGTTCTCACCCCTCCACACCATCCTTACATCGTTTACGTAATCTGACTCTTTTCAAAGCTTCTTCATTATTTTTTCCAATACAACATTTCTATCTCCTCCAACAACCATCTTCATCCTTAATAGTACACACACACACACACACACACACACACACACACACACACACACACACACACACACACACACACACACACACACACATACATACATACATGCATACATACATACATATATATATATATATATATATATATATATATATATATATATATATATATATATATATATACATATATACATACATACACACAGAAACTCACATACACGCACACATATGCGAAACATTCACATATATACATATATATCTATATATATCTATGTATGCATATAATATTTATATATCTACAAACACACAAACATAAATTTATATACATGATAAACACTCACATATGATACACAGTTTGAAGTGCGTTATCAAGCATTAACCCTACATATACACACATACAGATACATGCATATATATATATATATATATATATATATATATATATATATATATATATATATGCATGTATGTATGTATATGCATGTCAGTATGCTTTACACATATATAACAGCTGTTGATCTTCCATAAAACCTCATATATACACGTATACACGTATATATATATATGTATTATATATGCACACACACACATGCTTGAATTACGCGCATAAACATCATCACAAATGCACAACACACTCATTTAAAGGAAAAATACCAAAACACACACACACATATACACACACACATAAACATATACAAGCTTAAAATGTAGATTTGAATGTAAAACAACGCAAATATGCACATATATATATATATATATGTATATATATATGCCTTTGTGGAAGAATAAGTGTGTTTGTGTGTGAGAGAGAGAGAGGGTTTATGTGAATACATGTATCATTTTTCTTTTTCTTTCTCCATCTCCAGTATTATTCCATTTTAATTTAAACTTTCACAAATCTACCTTCCGCTTCCTGTCACCTCTACATCCTGTATTTACCCCTCCCGTCCCACCATGTTATTGTTGCTGATATATTTCAACATACGTGTGTCAAACGAATGTAGGATTTTTTTTTCACTCCTTTCTCTCGACACGAATTTTCCATGTTTTAAATGAAAATCGTGTCCTCTCCTATTGTCAAATTCTCCACAGCATGTTGATTTTTATACACATATTTACTAAAAGCTAAGATTTATTATTAATCTGAGAATACATACCTGCTCATGAAATGTATTTACACTAGCGACAAGGCTGTCTCTTTGATTTTTCTCTTCAAATCTCCGTCTAATTTATGTTTTAAAAGCAGCTGATACGGATTGGGGTTTTCAACAAATTCCATAGAATATTAACATAAAGATATTTTATATATTAAACCGATCTTCATTTCAATATTGTCTTTGAGTTTCCCTCTGTCGATTTGTTTGATTGTTTCTCCATACCCGCCCCTCCGTCTGACTCTCTCTCTTCCTTTATTTATATCCATTAGAATAAATTAAATGAGGGTAGAAATTGATATCAATCCATTAACATCAGTTTAAACCAGTGGTCCAGCATATTCAAGAAAAATCCGAAGATTTAAACATTATCTTACAATTACTAAGAAGAATGACCACTAAAGTAGATTAGTGGTCATTCCTCTTATATTTCCTTTTTTTTTTATCATTTCTAATCTGCGGAAATTTATAAAAGTAACTCGAGGGCGGAAAGTTTCTTGCATGACACTTATGAAAGATGAGTGAAAATCCAGAGAGTATTCAGTAAATTTCTCACCACGGAGACCCATTAGATTGGTTATTAAAGACAAATCAGTTTTACAATAAAATTAAATAAATTTTTGTACAAATCTTCGTCCTCCAACTTTGGTGGACGGCAGTAGGAGTTCAATATCCGACTGTTGTGAAATGACAGTTCACCAAGAGTGTGTGTGTTGTCTGTCATTGTTGTGAGATTAGTAAATATATGCATCATTAATATGTTGGAATCGATTTATTTAAACAATCTCTGCTCGCTGAATTGACCTTGTATGTTCATCGAAAGAAATCTAGAGTTGATTGTCAACAAGATGTTTTCTGTCTCACTTTTTCTGTCTATCTCATCAATTTTTAATACAGATTTCTTTTAAATTATTCTTGTTGCAATGATAACTTGTCAGTTTTTCTTCTCTCTTAATGACAATAAAGAAACAATTTACTAAAATGAAGAAAAACAGAAAAAAATATTTGTATGCTTCCATTGAATTTAATTTGCATCATACTATTGTGTAGTGTTGCATTCTGCCGTTCCACAAGAGATCTGATCACACACACACATACACACACGCGTGCTCGTATATTTTTATTATGCTATTTTATGGGATACACAGACATTTATGCTAAACTGTATTTTCCAATTTTGCAGATCTGACTCAGTTCCCGCCGAAGTAGATTTCAAAATGATGTGGTATTAAAGTGACTCTTCAAAACGGACGAAGTTGAGATAGAACTCCAGAGAGAAGTTCTGCAATCCGATATTAGCGAGTCTTTCCATTGCACCTCTTAATAGGAACACATCCCTGAAAGTTTTAACTAAACTGGTTGTAAAGAAGGGTAACAGTGCATTTCAGAAAACGTTACAGAGGTAACTTAACCTGTTATTCTATGGGGAGTGTGTGCTGCGTCACGGGAAATCGAAGTTAGGCCCACCGGTTGACTGAATATAATGTGTTAAATATTATGAATATCAGTTGGAATATGGATGTTTCGTTTTCAAGTCAGAACTCGTCGAATCTTTCCGTTATCTGCGTTGATGACTCATAGATGTCACTGTGAATAGGTAACACGAAATATACTTTGGTTGTTGAAAATATCAGGCAAAGTGAAGATAAAGTAGCATTTTGTCGAATTGAAGTAACGAGTTCAATACGGAATAAATGGGGTATATTATAGATCAAGAGCTTGGAAACAACAGAGGATCAATTTTGGAAACTCTTTGCTTGAAGTTTTTCCACTCACACTCAAGGTCGACCTCATCTACTATTGGTGTCTCTAAAATGCCTTGTTCAGGGGGCCGTTTAATCGTAATTGCCAAAGGGTAATTAAATTGAAGTTTAGAAATTACAGGAGAATGTATTTGTGAAAATTAACCAGGAGTGACTAAAGCGCAAGAGTAGCTGT
>NC_142939.1:67776581-67794081 GCF_046866305.1 Octopus bimaculoides
CGGACACACAAAACCATACAAAGTCAAATACTCAGACAAACATCACAGACAACCACAATCGCACATAGAGACAGATGCACACACAAAACATTCAGATCTACGCGAACACACACACACACACACACGCACACACACACACACACACACACACACACACACACACACACACACATACACACACACGTATATTATCGATTCTTTTTCGAACAGGAACATAATAAATGTTAGTAAAGGAAGCTATATTATTGTTGATGGAACCGACCGCTCAATGTTATTGGTGTATTCTGTAACAAGTACGGTGCAGTAGTGAAAGCACACAGACTCCATTGAGACAGGGTTGCCACATTCGTTTATAAACAAAACCACTTCTTTTATGTTTTCACCGGCTGCAATCGTTGAACGGCGGTCATGCTGTTCCTTCATTTTTAAAAGGTAGATTCATCGATTATATTGACATCAGTACTTTGTTTATCAGCGGTGAAGGCAAAGTCAATATTGACGTCACTGGACATAACTTCGAGAGAAATAAATACCACGAAGTGCATTTGTTCCACGCACACCCCATTCGGAAACAAACAGAAACGAGCGCGCGCGTGTATTCGCGTGTATGCCTCCGCGCACATATGACAAATTGGAAGTTTGATAGATGGAACGCACGAAACTCACTGCACTAGAGTCACTTACATGGCTTTACAACCGAATAATATATAATATATAATACAATACATATATATATATATATATATATATATATATATATATATATATATATATATATAAGATACAGTGTATATTTAAACGCATAAGAGGAGTCCACTTATGAGATTCCTTACGCTAGAAAGAACAGCAAGATTCTAGAACCACAAAATTAGGGATAAAATTCCGAAAGGAACGAAGGACCAATTGGTTTCTGCCTTTAGTTTAGCAAATGAGATAATTTACTAGGTGAACTCGTTTTCAACAGGTACACCTTAGATTAGAATATATAAACATGAGGCAATCAATTATATGCCTCCCGTTTATACATCCTAACTTTTTCAAATCTATTGCGCAGGCGCAGCTCCTCGCCGGCAATAAAAGAATGCCAACTTATAAAATTCAAATATTATCCAAAAACTTACAATACTTCATCATATCGAAGGGAAATGGAAATTGATAAAAATTTTCACTTCCAGTGGCGTAGCGTATAAAAGTTGAGTCCAAAGACTATGAATTACTTATAAGATACAGTGTATATTTAAACACATAAGAGGAATCCACTCATGGGATTCCATACGTTAGAAAGAACAGCTAGGTTCTAGAACCACATTCCTGTGTTACTAGAGCCATGTGTGATAGTGCAGAGTCTTACTGAAACACATTTGGCCTTCTATTGCATACACTGTCTATCCAGGGCTTAACAATTATTTCCAAGACCTTAATGTAGGCGGCAGAGTTAACTCTAATATTTTGTGGAAAGAAGTAAGGAGGCATCACATGTCCTTCATTGCTGACAACCCTTAAAACTATGACTGTTACAGAAAATTTTGTATGCATAAGACTTGGAACTTCAAAAGGGTCTTCACTTAACTATCTGCCGAACTGTTGCAGAAGGGAAGTAGCGTGACAATGTATAAGTAAATAAAAAAAATTAAAAAGTGACAGATGCACCCAAAATATGATTAATGAACGAAACAAAAACTGTTGGACTAAATATGCATCGCATCTTCATCTATCCAAGTGAAATACAGCGAACATGTGATATTGTCGTCTATACACACACAAAAACTTTTTGTTTCCATGTTTCTAGTATTATATGTGTAAAACACACAAAAGAAGAGAAGTGATTGTTGCATATGCAGTCTCAGTGTCGAGGAAGACTGAATAATTAGCAACACTGGTAACAATTCATGATAGCTTCCGCTTCTTGGAAGCAGGCTGTACTTAAATGAGTAGATAAGCATTCACCAACCCATACAGTTACATATATAATACCTACACACACATGAAAGAAAGCGAGAGCCTTTGTGTGAATATCAGAGAGAGAGAGAGAGAGAGAGAGAGAGAGAGAGAGAGAGAGAGAGAGAGTGAGAGAGAGAGAGAGAGAGAGAGAGAGAGAGAGAGAGAGATAGAGAGAGATAGAGAGTTAAAAAAAGAGATGAAGAGAGAAAGCGCTATAGAGAGTGAGAGAAATATTTAAACTAGCGATCGCTGCACCAACTATCGGTAGAAATATAGTTTCTTGTATGTGTTTATATATATATATATATATATATATATATATATATATATATATATACGTATATATATACGTTTGTGTGTGTATGATTACACGCATTTTGTGTATTTTTGTCCGAGTGCTTTTACGTGTATAAATAATTTAAAGGAACATTGTGAATGGAAAGCTAGATGTGAGATGATGGTGGGGAGAATAGAGGATGGAGCAGAATAACAGTGGGAGGTGGGGGGAGGAGGTTATAAGTGCTGGAGTGTTTGTGAAGAAGATAGCAGCAGGGAAGTGTTGTGTCTGGCAATGAACGCCTGGTATTTTGTGTATACATACATACATGCATACATGCATGCATACATACATAAATACATACATACATACATACATATATATATATATATATATATATATATATATATATATATATATATATATATATATATATATATATATATATACATGCATATACGTATATCTTTGTATAATGCCATATATATGCCTATATTTATATGCGTATGTATTTGTAAATAGATGCATATAAATATGAATACATATATATATATATATATATATATATATATATATATATATATGTATATAATATGCATACATTATATATCTCTCGCAGATACCTGTAGGTATATATATTATGTGTGCACGTCTGTGTGTACTAGTGTGTATGTATATGTACGCATTTGTGGTGCATCTATCATATTTTATCGACAAAGAACTAAATTGTCAACTGCTCCTCCTCTACTGCCCTCTCCTCCACCATCCCCGTCTATTTCATCGAAAATCTGCTTCTGCTACGATGTAATTTCTGATCAGTCGTTCTTTGTGACAAGATTCTGTGATATAACCAACCTGAACCCAAAAGCTGTCAATGCCTGCCGTTGTTTCAGAAAACATATCTCATTCTCACCGCCATCATCACCTCATGACTTAGCCCTTCATTACAATGATTGTCTTATATAATAATAATAATAATAATAATAATAATAATAATAATAATAATAATAATAATAATAATAATAATTATTATTATTATTATTATTTTTATTATTTTTATTTTTATTATTATTATTATCATCACCATCATCATGATTCAGCAGTTGCCATGTTTTTATAGCGAGCTTTCCCCAAACTACTGAGCGTAGCCATACGAGTATCGGCTACAAACATTGCTTTGTTTCGTTTCCTATTTCCTCTTGTATTATGAGTAGTCTATACAATATGTAGAAACTTGCAAGGCGGTGAGAGATGGCTGGATCTTGTAAGGCGGTGAGAGCTGGCACGTCGGGAAGAATGCTTAGCGGCATTTCGTCCGTCATTACGTTATGAGTTCAAACTGTCCCGAGGTCGACTTTGTCTTTCAACCTTTCGGAATCGGTAAAATAGATATTAGTTGAGCAAACGGGGGTTGATATAATTGACTTATCCGCTCTCCAAAGTTGCTGGCCTTGTGCTAAAATTTTAAACCAATACATACAAACTTGTTAGGAGCATATTCTAAACCATATGAAAAGCATTCACAGAAAAATGGGTTTTCGCCTATTTATTCAGCGAATGTCTGCAGCGAGGAATTTTCTCCGTTGCAAAATATAATGAATGACTTTCTCACGAATTCGAACGTGCCTCAAGCAGGCTTGAACTGGAAAGAAGTTCGTATTTATACACATCACCGCTTAACGCTTCTTCTCTCGTATTCTATGTAATATATATGCAGTACCTCGTGACTTTGCTTTCAGTAAGGTGTGTATATTTGTAAGTCCTGTCATTTGTTCGTATGTCTTTTTAATTATTTCTAGTAAATGAATCATCATCATCATGCGTTTTGCGTCTTCCTTCAGTTTTGTTTCTACTTCTTGCCGAGTGGCTTCCCGACATTTCCGTTGCTTGCATTCCTTTCAGAAAACATGAGAGTTTCTATACAGTCGTTCGGACTGCTAGAAATATCAGGAAAATCTCCCTCGAATCATATTTCAGTTGCTCCGTATATATATATATATATATATATATATATATATATATATGGCAAATGAAAGACAGAAGATAGAATATACGAGAATTAATCATTAATCACGACAATTGTTTCGATACATCTAGTATTGATCATGTGTGAGACACTCAACAACTGGTTCAGGAACATCCGGCGGTGCAGATGTATCTCGTCGGGTGATAAATAAATGCAACTTGTTAAAACGGAGGAAATATATTTATTTATATAGATCAAAAACAAAATCACAAATGGCAAAAAGAGAAACGGATACGCAATCCAGCAAGAAAAGTATATGTGTGTGTGTGTGTATTTACATATGCGTATGTATGTATACACACAAACATTTATAACGGGCTTCTGCAGACTTCCCGTCTACGAAATACCACTCGTAAAAGTTGCTTACTCGACCTGCGTGCGAAACGAACTTATTAACCAGTGATTTGGCAGCATACGATCTACCGACTGTGTATCATCAGACAACTACGACTTTAAGTTACTGATTTCAAGGAACAGAGCAGCTACGGTGAGTTTATTAGCATAAAGATATTTATTGTTTCCTAAAGCATCTTTGCATGTATTACGCTCTTGTATTATCTTCTTACAGCGATGTGGAGCGATTATTGCGATTTACATATCTTGTATATGAATACTGAATGTTTCTGATGACGAGATATGAACTTGTAGCCCTTGGGCAAGTTGTTCGATATCCTATCAACTCATCTTCTGACTCTAATCTCATTATATCTTTTCATGACGATGTAAAACTTAATTAACAATGAATTTTTCTTTTTATATATGGCTATAATATAATTACATTTTAATTTTTAATTAGAAATCAATATCTTGATTTATTGTTATACTATAATTGAATTTTTTTAAAGAATTTTAATTAAAAATAAATATTTTCTTTTCAGCTGAAAACCATGTTCTGCAAGAAGAGTTTCTGTATTCCATTGAAATACACTTCAAAACGTAATTCATGTTGATTTTTCGATTCCTTTCAAATGAATGGCAATCGGCACCAGTGGAATTTGAACTAAGAGCTGTGTCGTATGTATAAATATTTGTTTTTCAAATGCTATCTCTTGCTGATATGGAAGTTTTTCCTGAGGTGTATTGCCTGGCAATTCTTTCTCCAGACAATAGGGTCCACGGCGCCATCCTTTACCACTTAAGACTAAAACCAAATAATTTCTTTAACTTCCAGAGTGTTATGTGTTTTTTTTTTTTTACCATATCTCAATAAAAAATGTAGTTTGAATGTAATTGCCGAATTCATTAGCAAAAGCCAGCCTAATTAAATTTTACTCACAATTTTAACGTTGATTTCTGGGAAACTACATGCATATTTATAATTTGGTCCATTCATGCTATTTGCAGGAATATGTGTTGGTAGCATTGACTGGGGAAGGGGAGAGGGTTGTGACGGTGTCGCTTCAACAGTCTTCAGTACTACACTTTGTTGAAAACGATTGTGGAATAACAAAAGTGTTTGATGGCCAAATGGATGATGTAAGAGCTACTGCATCAACGTCACCAAAAATCATCATTCAGACAAAACAGTCAAATATTTATGTTACGTACGTAGTTTATACTTTCACCGCAAGATTGATCATTTTTAGCCAGAATACTTTCAGGAAAAAATAATAGAATTGTTTTATGCTGTCTACTTTTTCAATTTATCTGGCTTCAAACATTTACGTCTCTCAGAGAATTTTACGTGAAATGGGAAATGATTTCAGCTTATTTCAAAAACTTTTCTGAATCCGTTGTTACTGTTGTTTAGCCCAAGGTTGACTCTGGTCGAACGGATCCATGATCAAAGATGTTTCAGCTATAATCAAGAGTTATTAAGAAAGTGTTCATCTATTGTTAAAATACATGCATGCAATTTGAGGAAGATATAGTTGCTATTTTTAGCAGGTCGGGTAGCCACGTAGAGTTTTCCTCAGTCGTCTGATTTGCAACAGTTGTCAAATTGATTCAAGAGAGTTCCGCCGGTTTCAATGAGAATGCTCTTCACCATTGAGAGTTCAATACCACTTTCAGCCGATATAGAGATTAAGGCTCATATCAGCCGATAGCGTATCCAATATATATATTAATGGTCTCAAAATTGCCGAGGTGTCCCCAGGGGTAAATCGAGGTAAATATTCTATATTTTCATCAAATGTTTTATTGTAGATTCTCTTCGTATCTTTGTTTAATTCACATAAACTCATAGCACTGATTACCTGTTGAATCGTTGTGCACTCTCAGTGATTAACTTCCTCGCTTAGAATAACTAAAATTGCACTGCATACGTTCATGTGCGATTGTCTACTATGCATGTAAACGCACGCGCGTACACACATGCACACACGTAAATAATATGTGTGTGCCTCTATCTGTATATACATGTATACATATATTAATACATATAATCTAAGCACACACACGGACACACATAAACACACTCATTTATGTGTACACATACAATCGTAATATGTAGTGTTCATATTCTTTTTTGTAATATGATGAGCTAAATTCAGATGCTACCTTAGCATCCAGGGAACGAGTTTCTTTCAGAGGAATGCTAAATCTCTTTAATGTTCACAATCTAATCAAACAAAAATCAGTTTTACTGGGACATGCTTTATGAAATTCCATATAGAAATAAATCTATGTTCCATATTATCACTGGTTTTCTTCCATTTTCTATTCTGCTGTCTTTCATCTAATATTTTCAGAAACATTTTTTTTCTGCTTCTCTGCATATGCTGTTGTTTATATAATTATTTGTTACCTATAAACTGCTTATTTAAAACAAAGCACAACCCTTCCACCACCAAAAAACAAAAAACAAAAAAAACCTGCTTTTCGTAGATATTTTATTAAACATACAACAGACAATTATTATTTTGGAGTCGGCGTGAAATTCATTGATTTCAAACGCTCTGCATAAAAGACTTATTCCAGTCAAAAGCAAATAGTATTGACAATCACAATATAGTTTACTTTGAAGTTGAATTAATGTAGTAAACTTTCCCCTAGAGCAAAATAAGTCAAACCCCCTACTTTCAATATTTTCTTTGTTTCTGCCTGTCTATCTGTCTCTGTAACTCCCTCTCTCTCTCTTCTCTTTCTCTTTCTCTGTTTGTCTCTCTGTCTGTCTTTGTCTCTGTCTCTCTCTCCCTCTATTTCTCTTTCTCTTTATGCCGATGTATACTATCGCAGCCAGTCACCCCCCACCATCTAGTCAGGAAATTGTTTTCTGCATGAAACCTCATGCAGAGTTAAATTTAGAAATGGTTTGAAGCAAATGTCCTCTACTGTTTCGTTTATTTTTGCATTTAATCTAATATTTTAAAGAAAACATTCCATTTGATTTCTGTGTTGCACAAAAGGTAACGTAGTGTGTTGATGGTGTCTGCGTGCGTGATATCCGACACGTTAATATTAACAATTTCCACTCAGAGATCTGTAAAAATAAGTTAATTTACTCAGATTTTGTTGCCAACATATTTTTATTGATTTAGCAAACTTGTTAGAGGGAAAGAAAATGGTTGAAAGATGAAACAGATTAAATGCCTTACTTCATATCTAGCTTTTCGTTTTGAGTTCAAATATAGACTATGTATTAAGGTATTAAGTAGATTTTTATTATGTTACAGGTATGGCTGTGAAGTTAAGAAGTACCCGAACCAACCATGTGGTGCCTTGTTCGATCCCAATCCACAGCAACAAGGCAAGTGCTTTTTGTAAGTGACTCGAGGTAAGAAGTGTCTTATGTATAAGTTATTTGTGTGAGAAAGTCTATGTCCACAAACGTATATGTGTGTGCGTGTATATACACACACACACGCACACACACACACACACATACACATATATATATGTATATATTCTCATCCAAAATGTAGAAGAGTACCAACATTTCCATGTGGTATGCTTAAACAATTGATTGTGAAAATCTTTTCATATGAAATCAATGGTTGACTTGTTAACTCACAAATAAAGTATACATATAACCAAATGAATAATATTTTCTACTTTAGGCACAAGGCCCGAAATTTTGGGGGAGGGGGGGCAGTCGATTAGATCGACTCCAGTACGCAAGTGGTACTTAATTTATCGACCCCGAAAGGATGAAAGGCAAAGCTGACCTCGGTAGGATTTGAACTCAGAACATAAAGACAGACGAAATACCGCTAAGAATTCCACCCGGCGTGCTAACGACTCTGCCAGTTCGCCGCCTTTATAACCAAATGAATAATAACAGACAATGGATAATTGTCAGGTTATTACAGCAATGTAATGAGCAGACGATTATGCATCGTCTGTTATTATTCATTTGATTATAACACACCAACGGAATTGACGACACGTCGGTCGCCCACGTGTATATCAATAAAGTACAATGAACGTAACGTGAACTTTGGACCAGCCCCTGGGCACTAAATGCTCATTGGGTTGGTGTTCTCTGTCTACACAACCCGAATATCCTCCTTGATATATGTGTGTATATATATATACACACACACACACACACACACACACACACACACACACACACACACACACACACACACACACACACTCAGACACACACACAAACACACACACTCATATATTGCTATATAAGCTATCTAACAAATATACAGAAAGCAGATTGGATTATAATAATCTATGTGGAGATCTAATCTTAACAATAGCAGTCATACATCTCTTTGAATGAACACACAGTTTCTTCCCCCCCCCATATATATATATATATATATATATATATATATATATATATATATACGTATGAATATGTGTGTATATGCATGTATATATATTTAGCTAGTTTCTTGTGTGTGTGTGCATGGTGGGATTTAAAGCAATCTATTATATCCGTTAAGAACAAATCGTGGATTAGAGCCGAGTTTATTCTCTACAAACCCTGATATTGTTCATAGAAATGTGACAGAGATCGCTCGGAGGATAAATAAATACATTTAATCTTTCTCGTCACTGTAGGATTTTGGCCAAGTAATACGTTGCCTAGAATCTAAACAGGTTTTAGAAAGGTAAATATTGGAATTGGCTCCGTGTTTTACCTATAGACCGCTCGGTGTAATGCATTAAATTCAAACTTTTAGCTCAGGATGTAAACTAGGAATTACAGAGATTGTCAGAATGGTTTCTGATATTATTAGAAGATCTCAGTCAGCGCGGAATGAGAAGAATAAAGAGAAGAACCCAAGTATATGACAGGTATATTTATTCTGTTGAGGGTGAATGACGAAAAACATGAACGGGGAGAATTTAAACGAGAATAAATGGGGCGCAATTAGGTATCATACAACGTTTATCTGATTGCTAATGAAGATGACGTACATGGTGGTGGTGGTGATGAGGAAGATGATGATGATGCTAACAAAAGACAAATAGAACTACCGCCATTAACATTATCTCAACAGCAAGAGCGTCAGCAACAATAGCAACAAAGGTAATTCATTACAGAGATAGAACGACCCGTGTGTTGGAGGTGAAGCTGGAAGTGGAACAGTCCATTAGACCGACTCCAGTACTTAATTGTTGTTTTATGTTATCGACCTCGGATGAATGAAAAGCAAATCTAACCTCGGTGGGATTTGAACTCAGAACGGAAAAAACCGACATATTTTATAAATTCGCCAAATACGAACCAACGAAGAAAATAGCATCAACATAAATACTTTACTATTTCAGCAATCAAGAGTAAGGCTTTGCTCTGTTTCCTACCCGAGAAAATCTGGATTGCCTGCTCAGCATCATACAACTTGATTAAAGTGATAGCGAAATCTTCCTCAAATGTAGTTTCTCTGATGCTTTTATGTTTAGAGGAAAATATAAGAGTCAAATGGGACGGATGTCATTTATTAACTAATCAGAAATGGCGGCGATAACAGCAACAAAAAGACCTCGTCTCATGTAACATTCATAAAAACGTGAAACGCAAATATATTACTATTTACAAATCTCCGAGACTGACTTAATGCTGTCTTACTCTCGTGGCATAATTACTCCTAATTAGTTTCTTTGATGTTCAATACATTAACTATGTTAATACTAACTTAACTATTAGTTTTCATGCAGATGGCACTTCCTGAGCAATTAATCTCAGTGATAAGTTTTTTAAAACTAATTAATGTATACTTTTCCTCCATTGGATCCCTGCTTTAATTAGGTTTTTGATCCTCGAGTTTTATGTAATTGTATTCATATATTTGCATTTAGCCAGTTTGATTAAACGTTTCATGCGATACATCAACATATCACAAAAAATATAAATATTTATCACATACTATATATATATATATATATATATATATATATATATATATATATATATATATATATATATATATATATCAATCACGTACTCTTGATAGGTTTATCTCATTTTCTCAAGTGACGTGAAACGGATTCAACAGATATTATCAGACATCGTTTTTATTTTATCAGTTTTAGGAATCAGTTTTAGTTTCTTAATGGAGACAGTGGAGAACGAAGAGAGAAGACAAATAAATAAACAACGCATTAATCATCGAATGAAAACAAGAATGTGCAGTGGTACATCCATACACACACACACACACACACACACACAGACACACACACACACAGACACACACACACACACACACACACACACAGAGGTACAATGCACACAAAACATACACACATGCACACAAACCATACACACATGCACACACATACATACATATGTATAGAGTGCAAACTACATTTAGTGGTGCTAATTTCCTTCCAAGCCGAATCTGTCGGTTCAATCCTTCGTTTTAGCTAAGTTTCACTTGAAAAGTAATAATTAAAATGTTTGACTTAAAAATGAAAGTGCAATATCCAGGATTCTTTATTTCCAAGAGTGGTAGGGAGAGGCGAAGAAGTGATTTCCCTTATATTAATTTCCTGGAACTAATACAAACAACAAAGTATATTTCACCAAAAACACACAACAACAAGGTGTTCGTTTTCAGCTGGGAGGGAAATCTTCCATCCTAACGAGAAACTATACGTTTTACTCCCCATCTGTGTCAGCCTTCCAAATTTTACTGACAAGAATTTCTGTTCAACCAAGGCTCTTGTAGAAGACCCAATCAGGTGCCGTGCAGTGTGCTTGAATCGAAATTACTTGGTTGTTAAGTAAACTTTTGAGCCACACAATCATTGTCGATCCTCATCGTGGTTAAAGCAAGCACTACATGTGATCGGCTCTTGTAATGACGCTCCGTACGCACACACACACACACACACATACATATATATGCACATACGTACATATACACACCTACACTCATATATGCTGTAAATACAATAAACATTACTTCCCAAACACATGGCTCCAGGTTCAGTCCCTATCTGTGACATGTTAGGCAAGTTTCTTCTACTATAGCCTCGGGCCAACAAAAGCATTGCAAGTGGATTTTGTAGACGGAGACTGAAAGAAGCCTGATGTATACATATATAGTTGTGGTTCTGGTGTCGGTGTTTTGTCCCCGTTCAATCTTTATGGAACATACTGCTATAAGATCAAGTGACGTTCCAGTCATGCCTATAACTTCGAATAACATTCTTGATGGAATCAGAAGAGTTCTGAAATATATCTTTTGCGATAGTTATTATTATTATTATTATTATTATTATTATTATTATTATTATTATTATTATTATTATTATGTTCTGCCTCTCTATCTCAGCAGTTTATCCATTTAATGTTTGATAAAGGTGTGACTGTTGATAAAATAAATATTAAACCAGTTTAAAATACAATTTTCTCTCCTCATTTCTTCAACATTAATGCCCACATTCTACAGTCAGCGGTTATAACGTTGAAGAGATTGCAATGAATTCCTGCAGGAATGATAAAGACTACATACTAAAATGCTGTTGAAATGAGCTAAATAAAGCAACATGCCTGCCAAACTTCTCACTCGTCAACTGAAATCAATATTAGTGTCGAGGAAATGGATTATCAAAATCGTGTTTCCAAATGAACAAAATTTCAAACTTAAGATTTTTCTTTATTTAAATTATAAAAAAAAAAATATTTTTGTATTCCTTCTTGTTTAAAGTCCAATTATTTTTCCGGGCGATTTCTGTTTTCACTTGAAGGTGATATTTATTTCCAAACAAACAATACAATTTTCTGCCTCAATATCAATGTCTTGTTTTGCTTCTTCAAATTACCAGTATATGTCGCTTTTTAGATTCTTAATATCTTATTTTTATATGCATTTCACTACTTATTTTTATGCATTTAAATATTTATTTTTTTATATATTTAAATAGTTTGTTCTTCCATCCAAACATTCATTAGTGCCTCTATTTACCTCTCTCACATCTCTTTCGCACTCCTTCACTTTTATTTTCCTTTAATTCGTAGATTTCTTTTCAAAAGACACACACACACACACACACACACACACACACAACGTGATTAACTCATCCTTCCTCTGCAATCAGGGTATTGATCTCTCAACAAATCACTAGTTCAAAAATCTATTAGATTCATATAGTTTTAGTTTTATTTCTCACTAATTCTCAATTTTCTCTTCAACCTCGTCAACAAAAATAGTAACAAGCGCAGCAGCAGTGGCAGCAGTAGCAGCAACAGCAGTGGAAAGGCAAACATGTCATAAGATAAAAAGAAAGAAAAGCATGATTTTAATCTTCAGCGTCTAAAACATTCCATCGGAAGAAGACAGACATTGATGCCAGTAAACTGGTAGCGAGGTGGATGAGTGACATCTTGGTTACTTTTAAATGCAATTTTGCACAGAAAGCTCTACTTTGTTGATTTATATGTTAATTTAATAAACGTGCGTTGATATCCTACCTGTTTTCGTAGTCACTCAATCAAATATATTAATCAATTTTATATTCTTGAAGACGCCTCCATCACCTATCTCTGTCTGTCTCTCTCTGTACCTCTTTCCCTCTCTAATTCCGTCTCTCTCTTTCTATATCTCCCTCTCTGTCGTTGTTTCTTTCCTTTCTTTCCCTGTATCTCACTAACTTTCATTGTCCCCACATAGCCCCCCTTCTTCTCCCTATCTATTCTATCTTTCAATTACTAAATCACTCAATAACTAAATCTTTTGTCGTATTGGATATTTTTTTCTTTGCCAAGTGATAAGTGATTCCCTGGAAATGTAATAAATTAAGAAAGACAGTTTTACCAATAAAGATCGGAAAAATACTTTGATTTGTAAATTAAAAGAGCTACAATCAATATGGTGTAGTGAAATTGCCAGCAGAGTAACACTTCAAACTAATTGTTCCTCAGACGTGAGTTCAAATAAGTTATAGGAAATCTGTGGTGTATATTTCCAGATTGCCTTAGGATTTCCTTGACAAAGTCACTTTTGACTGTGAAACACCATAAAGATAAAATGGCTTATCTTTCATCCGTATTCATCAGACGAGCCAGAGGTATTCGCTAGCTCTGTCTAATGGGGGGGGGGGGGGCTTCATAAATGGCTGAACAAATTTTGGTATGATAAATGTGAATGTGTCAATCCAATGTTGGTCAGGTCGTAGAAATGGAAAAAAAAAACACGAGACAGATTTACAATTTCCTTAACTAAAAAAAAAGATAAAGCATCGTCATCATCATCATCATCATCATCATCATCACCATCATCGTTTAACGTCTGCCTTCTATGTTGGCATGGGTGGGTCGTCTTTCAATCGTTGTAATTAACCTAAATAATATCTTTTCTAATTTGAATTGGGTTTAAGTCGACGCTCGATATTTAAAAGACCGAAAGAGTATTAAGTCTTTTTTCAACACTGTATTTGCCTTTTACATTGAAATGACACCAACTTAAATCAGACGCGGATCTCCCTTCTGAATTTTATCCACACAAAAATTTCATAGAATTAGCATTTTGAGTTTAAAGTAAGGAAGCTGAGATATAGTGATACATTCTTACATTGGCAGAAAGCCAGTCTTGTGTTGTGGGAATTGTTTATAATCAATAGAGTAAACTCAAGTAGATGAGTGATAATTTATCTCCCCTTGGAAGCATAACAACACAAAGTTGATAACGGCAGGTGAGGGACGTGTTGGGGGAAGGAGTATATTTTATTGCGTAAAACGTGGAATTTATTTGGTTTAAGCTTGGGCAGAGAAAAAGGAGGTTGAAAATTGCAAGATTTGAAATTACAACACAGCAGAATAAAAATATGTAGATTGCTAAACATTTTATTTGGTTTTCTGACTTTTCTGCCAATTTGCTAATGATGATGATGGTGGTGGTGGTGGTGGTGATGGTGGTGGTGATGGTAACAAAATAAACTACGAACTAATTTGAAAAACAGCAACAGCTGGAACAACGATGGGGACGAAACCCAGAACGACGTGGTTCTGGGTTCGGTTCTATTGCGTGGTACCCTGGGCCAGTATCTTCTACTGAAGCTTCAGGCCAACCAAAGCCTTGTGAGTGGATTTGAAGGACAGAAACCGAAAGGAACTCGTCTTCGTCTAAAAAACCCCTGTAAGGCGGTGCTCCAGCATAACCAAAGTCAAATGTTTGAAACAAGCAAAAGAATAAGAGAATAAGAGAATAAGAGAATATGTCTATTCTTTTATTAATAATTGGTAAAAACAACAAAGTTACTGAAGGGACTAGAGTTTCATTCGTTAATACCTATCATCTATCAGGTCATCCCATAAGTTTTGTCCGATTTTACCTTTTTTTTAAAATTGAATGAATTTAGAATGTCTAATGGAATTAAAAATTATTTTTATGCATTTGTGTACATCTAAACTAATTAAATATTATTTTACAGAATAATAGAATTAAAATCTCTTTGATTAAAACCCTTTCTAACATGGCAGGTGGAGGAATATAAGAAAATAATCCCAGAATAGCAGAGTATGGTGTTTCTGATTAATGATAAAGGAGTGTGCGTGTGAAGTTGTTATTATTAATGTTTTGGCCCCAAATCAACTGCAAAAAAAAAAAAACACTGATTAAATGAATGTCAATCGTAAAGAGCAGTGTATTTTTCTTTGAAACTTCGATTGACAATAGTTTGAGTTGCCATTTGGCTGCTGTTTCTAGATACTTTGTTGGTGGTTAATCAAATGCTCGCTCATTGGCTAATGAAGGAGCTCTCTCATTGGTTTAAAGATTAGCTCTCTGTCATCGGTTAATAAAATGGCTCCACTGTGCTGTTGTCTATGGAGGCGAATGAGGTTGCCATGTGATATCTCTTATATATGTGATTCAAAAGATGGTGAACGAAGCTGCGAGGCTTTCATTTATCTGACAACAAACTACATCAAAATTCATGCAGATGAGTCTTTTATTCTCCATTATGTAAGTATAATTACATTCAACTAAACGAATGCAATAAACTGGCTTTGAATTTAAAAGAAGGTAAAATAATAACAAACATATTGTTAAAAGGAAAAATTGTGGAATTTATAACTTGAAAAGTCAGAGAAATGCATTGAATAGCAATAGGTTAAGACAATGGCTGGCAACTTGAAGATTCACCGAAGACAAAAGTTTGATCATTCTAGCAGTATCGATATAATTCATTGAACATTTTCTATATGATAACTCGTGATCAAAATACATTTTATATTGTATGTATATTGTTCGGAGATTGTTTTATATTTGTTGTATGTCTATGATCTACAACAATATGTCTAGATGGAAGCCATACAATGATAACACGGCATACGATGAATGCCAATAATAAGTTCGACCGAATAACAATATAATAATGATTGTGTGTATAGATTATTATTGGAGACTTCATCCGTATAAGTAATAGAAAGTTGGAATTGGAGATGTTTCTCAGACAAAAGCTACAGAATCTAAGAACATTAACGCAAAGATTTAACTTGAAATCGAAAAACTTTTGACAGATTTTTATTATAAGATAATTTATTCCCCACCCCACCACCACATTACTCCACACTGATAATAATGATGATGATGATGATAATAAATAATGATTTCTCACTGTCATTACCTATCGATTTTCCCCATTCCATAATTTATAACAATAACGATTTCTCTGATTAGTACAGGTTATATAATAATAATAATAATAATAATAATAATAATAATAATAATAATAATAATAATAATAATGACAATGTGATATGTCACAATTACAGTACTGATATTTGATATTCTGTTTTTGCAAAATGACAGTATTGATTACTCGAATTGGAACAGAGAGACCGGGGGGAAGAGTATATTCTTTGATTATTCCCACTCAGGGAATTTGAACTTAGACAGGAATCGCTGGAAGGTTGAACGGCAAAAACGAAAGTCTCCTAATTCAAAGCATTAAGATATTTTGTATGCAACTCCACCATATCTGGGACCCCAATATCTTAATTATTACAAACGTCTTTCATTGAAGTATAAAAGCAGCAGTTTTTGAAGGAGGCAGGAGGTTAATCGGTACCGTTGACCGCAGTACTTCACTGGTACTTTATTTTATCAAACCCCACCAAATATATGAAAGGAACGTTGATCGCGTCAGGATTTGAACTCAGCACTTACTGGATTCCAATTCTGGCAGAAGGCCAGCAATTTCAGGGATGAAGTGGGGGATAAGGCGATTACATCGAGCCCAGTGCTTAGCTGGTACTTTGCTTATCCATCCCGAAAGGAGGAAAGGCAAAACGAACCACAGCAGCATTTGAAATCAGAACGTAAAGTTGGAAGAAATGCCTCCAAGCTTTTTGTCCGGCGCGGGTAACCATATTCTTTGTTCATCGCCATTGTCTCAAGCAGTAAGCGATATGGATTATTACATGTATATGTGCTTCATATAACACATACATAAATACATACATACACAAACAAAAATACCCTGTTGTTGATGTTGAAATTCCAATGAAGGAGCCTTGGATCTAGGTTAGAAACCCGCTCTTTCTCTATTGGCCCGAAATCTTGAAATAGTGTATATATATATATATATATATATATATATATATATAAAACTTAGACATGTTTCGATCAAAGATTGGTACAGTTGATGTCTAACTTAATAGCACCACTTAATAGGATTATCTAAATCCTTTTAAAGTGAAGTTTTGTGGTATTATGGTCCATTCAAGTAGTGAGTTCTTGTTGAGTGAGTTGTATCTATGTATGAGTGGCTTATCTTGTATTTCTTGAAGAAATTTGTCCAGACTCCGTTTAAAGGTGATGGGATCCTTTTCCTCTTTGATCAGTTTTGGGACAATGTTAAACAGGGCAGGGCCTATTGAGGAAAAGAAATTGTGTCGC
>NC_142939.1:67799081-67806581 GCF_046866305.1 Octopus bimaculoides
TGTATTCCTCAATTATTATTTATCAACTTATGTCTATACGTGCATATATATATATATATATATATATATATATATATATATATATATATATATATATATATATATATATATATGTGTGTGTGTGTGTGCGTGTGTGTGTATGCGCATGTGCATATACATGTTTTTGTGAGTGTGTATGTATGTAGGCGTTATGAACGCAGAAGGTTTCTATGTATTGTGAGAATATGGTTGCGTGTATTTTATATCTTTCATATATTTTCCTACCTATTAGAATAACTTCCCTTTCATTCAATGTTTTTTTATAGCGTCTATTATCATAATAGCCAATGAGTATGCACCGTAGCTCTTAGCTCCGGCATTTGAAACTCCGAGTCCTATTATGACAACTTACTGATTGTCCTAAACTATATGCACACACACACACACACACACACACACACACACACACACACACACACACACACACACACACACACATATGAGAGTATTATAATTTGCTTGAAGCATTGTAATGTGTAAATGATATGTATAAAACCTTTCAGAAATGTAGGTGATAAATTATGCAAAATACGTATGTAAAGTGAGGTCAATAAACAAAAATATATTATACATAGATTGTGCAATGCTTCCATAATATTTCGAGAAAGATTCCCCTTGTCAAATATAAGGAACAAAATAATCCAAGAGATCGAAGAAAAGTGTTGTTATCGGTACATTATTACAAACACATTGCTTGCGACTTTTCTTTACGTTCACCGTGTGGAGCAAAACATATTTTTTTTTACTAAGTGTGATTTGTTTGTCGTTGGTAGTAATTCATATTAACCAAGATTAAGTGGCGTTTTAAGTCTGAATAACAACACATGTGTAACATTTTGTTTATGCAGTTTTTTTGTTATGTCTGATTACATTCTTTTTTCTTCTTTAATTTAACAAGAAAAAAATCTTGAACAAAAAGAAAGAAAATCTATGGAAACTCATATATAAATACCAGAGAAAGGGTGACGAAGTCAACACATTTCGAAATAGAAATATTTTGTTAATTCGGTCTGGTATTATTTTTAGTGAAGTGTTTGTAAATTTTCTTCAAAATACTTGTTGAATTAAATTCAATAGAAATTATTGAGAAAAAAAAATATTGATTTATTTCAGACACACAAGGCTTTATTTTTGTTGCAGAAACAAAGCCGAACCGTCTGTCAGCTTGCTCTTAATACTTACAGCACTCAAAAACATGTGACAGAGATGAATAACTTTAAATATTAATTGTGAATATTTCTAACCCTTGTATGAACAACACTATCGCCAGCGCCACTAACACCACCGTATTCGTAACAACGTATAGATTAGCTTGTTTACAGTAAATCTCTCTCTCTCTCTCTCTCTCCCTCTCTCTCTCTCACACACATACACACACATTCTCACACACACATACACACACACCACACTTACACACACATACAAAACACATATACACACACATTCATACACAGATACTGCTGTTTTGTCTTCACAGACAAGATTTATTGTGTCGAGGTAAAATACTGTATGTTTATTTATAGTAACAAACGTCTCCATTCTTGAGTTGAAGATTTTCTTTCCTTGTCTAAATTTCCTTGCGGTTCTTCGTATGTCAGCCGGTCTGTCTTTAATGCCAGTCCCCTTATTAGACCTTTTACCCAATTCATTTTCTCCCAAACCGCACCTCCATCTCGCCATTAGATCTCTTTCAAATAAATTTTCTCCAATCATTTACTAAATATGACCAGTTAAAACCTGTTTTTATTGCATTCAACATTTTTAGTTATCGATGATCTGAATTCTGGGAAATTCTTTAAAATTAATTGGAATTTGACAATGCTTCTTTAGTCAATGAAAACTAAAATTTTCGATTCGGTTTCTTTAGACGCGCTACTGGATACTTGGGACATTAATTCAAACTTAGTATTATTCACGTTGCGATTCAAATGGAAACCACATGGAATTTTTTATGCTTCATCTCATCAGGAATATCGGAACTGATTACAAGGAGATGGAACGTATCTTAAGGCAATTGCTTCTTACTGCAGTCAGCTATAGTACCTTGCCTTACATAGAATAGTTAAATAAGTTTGACACTCAAAAGTGAAAGTATGCCGGTCATGGACCTAACAACGTGTCTTTATAACAGGATATAAGCCTGATCACATGGCTGGTTGTCCAGCAAACAATCCAATCAATGATCCGCAATTTCCCCTCACCCTTTTTGTCATTTAATAAAAAGTAAGAAGGGAAAAAACAACAACGTAAAAATATTGGATATGGGTTACATTTATCGACTCATCTCCATTTTTATGTTGGTTGTCTATGAATGAAGGAATCAAGTCTCGAGAGGAATATTATTACAAGTGTAACTATATTCCAAGTGAACGAATGTATTGAGAATTAAGCCCAAATAGAGGAAGTAGTCTCATCACAACTGTGACTGTTTATCTCTGCTCAAGAAGTAAGTAGAAATATCTTTAAGATAATAAGGGATAAATAGTTGTATTAAGAAGTAACGTCTGCCGCCTTTTAACGAGTTAGTTTTCTTCTTAATTGTATTAGTTTTATTTAAAATAAATTCCGGATAGTTTAATTATTATTGCTCAAAGATAGGCAATGTTAAAGCAAACAGTGTTGTGGGGTTAAAATCTCATAGAGACTACCTTTGACATTTATCATATCAGGTCGCTATGATAAAATACCAGTAAAATACTGGGTATTTTTCGATTGACTGTAGCAATGTGTCAAATTCAAAAGTCCTCTGCCAAAATTCTTTGTAGCTACTACCCCACCTACACACAGTCAATAATCAAAGTAAATAATATCTTATTTGGCTGTGAAGTGTCAATGTTTTAAATAGAATCAATAATCAATAACATAAGATCGATAACGTACTCGAGGAAACCGAACGAAATAATAAATATTTTATACATATATTGGATATATTTTTCTGATTTGGTGAACGTCATAGAAAAATACTTAAACCACATTTGTCACTGATATTTTATAGGCGACATGTTTGACTTAAGCAGCGACAGATAAATAGTTCGTTTACCGAAACAGTAACAAGTGCTGAAGCGAAGTGAGCCATCACCATTTGATTTAGGAGTCTGATATATATATATATATATATCGGATAAGCTTCTAACAAACGTGCATATCGTTTATATATATTACGGATTAGCTTATAACAAACGCATATATCGTTTATATATATTTCGGATTAGCTTATAACAAACGCATATATCGTTTATATATATTTCGGATTAGCTTCTAACAAATGCACATATTGTTTTAAAATACCACTTCCATCATTCTCACTCACATCAGTCTTACTCACATTATTCTCATGTCTGTCTCATCCACGTCATTCTCACACACATCAGTTGCACTCACATCATTCTCAATCCCATGAGTTTCACTCACATTATTCTCACAACTTCAATTTGGACAGGTTTCCCGAACAATGCTTAAAAATATTTTTAATCCTGTTTTTAATATAACTTAAAAAAGAAATTAATTGAAACTAGTCTTGGATTCCTAAATTGTTTCACCACTGTGCTTTTCTAGCACAACCAGTTTCTAACACATCTTTTGCATTCTCACCCGTCGGCACCATAAATGGTAAACGACATAATATCTAAAAAGAGTCAATTCTGTAGAAGTGACCAATTTATTGTTGATTCGTTTTCTAACTTTCTAAGAACATTTGTAGAGAAACTTTGTCCGGCCAATGTTCTCATGGAGTTGGATAATGGCTGTGAAGATTCCAACAAGAGCAGAGAACTGCCATTTTAAAAGGAATGACGACGGTTTTAAACATTTAAAAAATTTCCCGATACCTTGGTAAAGAAAGAAGAATTTTATTGAAACATCTTTTTTTCTAATTACTAGAGAAGGAGGGCAAAGGTAAAAATAATTAATATTGTTTGTGTGGTGGTGGTAGTGGTGATGGTAGCTGATATTAGTTGGCTTAAGAATCATTACTTAGACCAGATCATCATGCTGTCTACAGACCATTCCCACTTATTCCCCTAATGCCACAGAAATTACAGATGTGGTCAATGGATTAAGGAAAATACGAGGTTTACTACTACTACTACTACTACTACTACTACTACTACTACTACTACTACTACTAGGTTTATTATTGTGTGTATTTTAATATGTATTTTTTTTACGTTTAGGCCTTTCTTTGTTTTGCAAGATTCTTGATGTGAAATCATGTGTTGAAAAATGGAAGTCCGAACAAGAGGAGATGCTGAAGCGCTCACAGTATATACGACGAGAGAACCTTCACAGATAAACTAAAAAATAATAAAGCTAAAGTGAAAATCAAGTAAATAGTGCGTGTGTTTAAAGAGCAAAAGATGACCGTCCCAAAGTATAACAATATTAATAGTAACTGTTAGAAATTAATTCTCGATGTTTAGGGAAATGGTTTATCCGCCGGACTCCCGCGAGGCTTTAAAATTAAAACATGCGATGAAAATAACAATAAAGAGAGTATCGTGTATCTTAAAAGTTAAGAGATTGGCTGCTGCGGCCGGAGAAATGTTGGAAACTTTTGCTTTAGTGAATAATTTTATTTCATCCAAATGGATGTGAGATTTTAAATAATATTGGTTTTTATATTCAAAACCGATTGACCTATGGCTAAGAGATTTGTCTTCAAAAAGGACCAAGTCTACCTAGATGTAAAGAGTACCCCAGGGTGCCACAGGGTACCACAATTTTAATATTTTACGTCTCAGGATTAGTGTTTAACGATGTATTTGATACAATAACTAAGATTTAAAGAAGAGAATAAGACTAGCATCATTTGACCAATTAGCTGCCTAAACGAAATAGATTTGTTAGAGAAGGAATCGGAAAAATGTTCAGATTCTTTTTTCTCGAACTTTCCTTTTGCTCTTTATACAGACCTTTCAAGCAGAACAATCTTTAATGGATGACGTTGATTACATCATTCTTCTCATATTCTGTTCGAATCAATTTAAAAGGGTCTCTGACTTGAAATCAATAGAACTACAAAATTCTTAATGTCTCTTTTACATGGGGAAAAAATGTTTGATAAATCTTTTCTTAATAATTTACAAATTATTTTCCGTTGCATACTTTATACTTGTATAACCAGCTGGAATATATCTCCTGTGAACAGTAATTTAGTATTTGGCGTAGTTAATATCTACGTACTTCAGTACGAAATAATTTCACTACTATAAAAATTAACCAATCAGACATGATATTATAGAGAAGCCTATATAAATGACATTTCTAGTAAGATAAATATTTCTATTATAATGAGATATTCACTTATTGAATTAATCGTTAGAAAATTAATCATCAAATAGATTGCCAATGATTATTATTCAAAGATTTCCAGCTGCACATCTTCAATTCAGCCGAAGACAACATCAGCAAAACAGTAGATTGTTTCAAGAATATTACTTTCCATACAACAATCATTTCTGTGGTAAGTGTGGGAAAATCGTGAAATATAATTCTTTCTTATCACCTTTTCTACCGAATGTCTGAAGCTGTTAGGAGGAGATTAATTGACAAAATTCATGTTGTTTGTCTTATTTGAGAGGAAAATAGATTATTTGCTGTTCAAAACTTACTTTTGAAACAGAAAGAATATCTACCTAGCTACATTTGTCTTTCTTTCCGTATATATATATATATATATATATATATATATATATATATATATATATATATATATATATATATATATATATATATATATATATATATATATATATATATGCATATACATACATATACATACATATGTATATATATATATATATATATATATATATATATATATATATATATATATACGTATGTATGTACATAGACAAAATATATATATATATATATATATATATATATATATATATACATATACATACATATATATATATATATATATATATATATATATATATATATATATATATATATATATATATACGTATGTATGTACATAGACAAAATTAGCAATATTGCAAAAGGAAATTAATAACATTTGTACGAGGAGGTAAGCGGCCTCAGAAGTCACAAATTTGACATAAAGATTAAAAATATAAAGATGTCGAGACAAATCTAATTAAATATAAAAAGAAACAAAAAGAAAGCAATGACTGTTGATAGAAGATATCGGAAATAAACAGAGCCAATGATTATATTAAATATCTGAAGGAAAATGGTGAATGTTACAGAGATTGATTTCTGGCAGGAGAAATGTTTTGTCAATGTTTTCTCTTTTTCTGTATTAATTTCAAAAAGGATTTAATTTAATCTACGTGACAAATGAGAGGACGCATGGCCAAGTGTGTAGGGGGTGGTCAACTAACCGAATGAAAAACGGTTCGCTACGAAGTTATACCCATGCGTGTGACGTTTAACTATCACATACACAAGCGACCCTAACTGTAAATGAGAAACAGCAAGACGGAAACAACTGACCCCACCAAGCAGCAGCTGGGTGAATGATGTATTGAAGTGTAATATCGAGGTGATGAATTGAAGTGTAATATCGATGGTGAAAAGTTCCTGGCTTTATGGGTGTCGCAAAAGGCCTGGCTGGTGGCTCAAACTCCGAGTTCTTTTACAGGGCTTAGAAAAACTGAAGGGCCGCTGCAATGAGTGTGGAAATCTCAGAGGGGAACATATTGAATAGAAACGTAATTAACTGATTCTCCTGTATTTTCTTTTACCTAAAGTCAGGAATTTATCAGCAAGCACTCGCATGCACGTACATGGATATGTATGTATATGTATATGTATATGTATATGTATATGTATATGTATATGTATATGTATGTATATAGAGACATGAGTAAAAAATATCTGTCATTCACAAAAACCTGAAGATGTGTGCCAAACTATGATTCAGAGGCGAAGAAGAGGATTCAATAGAGAGAGAGAGAGAGAGAGAGAGAGAGAGAGAGAGAGAGAGAGAAAGAGAGAGAGAGAGAGAGAGAGAGAGGAATGTCTTAGTCTAAGTAAGATAGCAATTCCATTAAATGTGACACCATGACCACTATAACGGTAGTGGGAGTGGGGCTAAAAGCAGGCGAAATTCGCTGCTCATTTTCATACCATACCTTGTCCTTTAGCGGTTTTTGGTATATTAAGAGCACTCAGACAATTTATGTTACGGAAGATATGAATAGGGCCCTAGTCTCTACATAGCCTTTAGGTCTTTCGCAAATACTTTGCAAGTTGGCAGCTGCAAGAATATATTAGCAAAGACACCATTCTAAGAAGCCTACCCGTGGCCTGGCTATTGAAAACCACTTGGTCTACATACGGGTTTCTGAGCAGCAACAACCCATAAGTTATAGTTTCACTCCACTCCACCCTTGACTAAGTAAAAATATTTCAGATCAAACTGCGTTTTAGAAGCAAATTAATTTATTTCTTCCTGTGATAAACATCACAAATCTTTGAAATAAATAAGAA
>NC_142939.1:67811581-67821581 GCF_046866305.1 Octopus bimaculoides
AATGAAAATGCTATTTAGAAATGGTGTCAGAATATTTCACCACAACAGAAACACTCGTATCCCAAAATGGTAGTTCTCTTTTAGGACAAGATGTGCCTCCTATTAAATGAAGAAAGAAACATCACTTTTAAAGTGAGATTTCACGACGAAAACCCACAAGCACCAAAAATAACACATCGGCCAAGAAATTAACGCAACAGGAAATCAAACTGTTAGAAAATTGACTGAAGTTCACCCCGCCCCGAAAGCAGATCAAACCGATCTTATAAGAAAATACAGAAGATTTTTGTCGAACATTACGTCGAGGAGAATTCTTCTAGGGTGTAGAATATGGGGAGGAATCACTATTGAAAAACAAAAAGAACTTCGAACCCCGCTAAATAGAGACAGACACCTCGAAGAATACATAACCTGCCTACGTCGATTAGCACAGTCAAATATTAAAGAGACAGTAAGGGGTGGCCAGAGTATGCATGTTAATAAACCGTTGTTACCAATAAGAAGGTAAATACTCGGGTGGATAGGGCTCTTGTCCAAAATTAGTAGCACTTTCATCTCAGTAGTAAATTCGAGACAGTTTCCTGATAAACCGCAGGGATGTAATTCAAGAAATACCAGTAAAAATGTGCATGATAAACGACGATCTCCGAAATGGTAGATAATGCAATTTCAAAATTCTCGGATGTTTCGACTTCTTTATTTGCGCTAACTTTCAAAGGTACAAACCATCTGAATTCATGGGACACCAGAAAACGTTCCTAACTAAATTGACGATGGCCTGTAGAATTCCTAAGTTTTCTTCTAGAGACGACTTTAAGAATTCGGTCTTGGAGTTTTATGAGATATGAATTATTTCATTTCTCAAAGTTTGGATTTAATCCGAATTTGTTGATGCACTTTGCTGTAGAACATCTCCTCCCGCAGGGAATTCTTTCAAATGTCATAGAAATTTCAACTCAATATTTACGTCAGTTCTTCGTTGTTTTGTCCCGCGAGTCTATATATTTTTAGCTCAAAGTCGCATTTGTTTATGGCTGGTGAATATCCTGCGTGTGTTTATGAAACCGAGTACTTTATAAACTCAAATGTATACACAGTTACCTGCGATACATCTGAACCGATATGCAAAAATACTTTTAAAAGATATACTTCCAGTTATTATTAATTCTTCTAACGTTCATAATTTTTTATTCATTTACGTTTTAGGTTTCTTTTCGAGATTTTTTATCGGATGCTGATAAAAGAATCGATCCATATTGTACCTTTGCGACATAGCAATAACTCTTTCTTTCTTTCTTTCTTTCTTTGTATATATATATATATATATATATATATATATATATATATAGGGTCATTTCATCATGTCGAACCGTTAATCCCTACACATTGTTTTCTCTCTCCTTCGTTTTCTTTCTCTCGAAGAGTATAGGCTCGAATCGTCAAAGACTTTTCCATTCTTCCCATGCGTTAAACTAACACATTTGCTTGTTGTTCCCTGACCTGTCCTCGTCTTTTTTTCTACATATTTGAACTATATATATATAATGCAAATTCATCGATGAATGATTGACAAACGTTTGTAATAGCAGTGTGCTTTTGAATCATATTAATATGAAAAAAAATAATCGCATATTCACGAATACAAAATCGGCCTTCAATTGTACACGAATGCGTTTATGGTGTATACACCCATTTACACCTGCTTAACCTATATACGTGCATATAGAGTTATAAAAATTTTGCCAGACTTAAGCGCATATTTAGATATTCAATACACATACATTAGACATATAAAGTGCAACTTACCTTACTTCGAATATGTGTCTTTCGGCACAATACTTGTATATTAGAAAGTCTAGCCTCATCCCTTATACGGATGCATATCTTATGCTTGCTACTGCGGCATCTAAAACGATTGCTTTCGGGAAATAAGAGCCACTATTTATGATATTCTAAAATTCTTACATATTATTATTATTATTATTATTATTATTGGTATTATTATTATTATTGCTGTTGTTTTTTTTTCTTCTTTCTTCAAATTTTCTTCTATTTCTCGCCGTGTGTTTTCCGTACACCTGGGGTAGAGAAGCTTATTGTACGCATTCCCAGTTTACACGCGCAAATTCACAGGTAAAATATATATTAAAAAAAAAAACTAATAAATAAATAAATTCATGAATAGATGTTGTTTTCACAGCGATAATGCTCTTCTCAGTACATGAGTCGTTTCAGTTAACACGATTTTTTGCACTTCCTGTAGGGATGGTAAGCCTGGTATCATTTCCAAATAGGTTTCAGTATCCCCTTTTTTTTATCACTCCTAGAGATCCTACAATCACTGGTACGGTAGTCGCCTTGAGGTGCCACATTTTTTTCAATTTCTATTAGCAAGTCTTTATATTTACTGATCTTGTCAAATTCTTTCGCCGCTATATTATGATTGCAAGGAATACTCATGTCAATTAATAAACACACCTTTTATTAATATTATTATTATTATTATTATTATTATTATTATTATTATTATTATTATTATTATTATTATCATTATTATTATTATTATTATTATCGTCGTTGTTATCATTGGTATTATTATTATTATGATTATTATTATTATCATTATTGCTGTTATTATTATTATTATTGTTGCTGTTATCATTTTTCATAATTATTTTTTGATATTACTACCATTATTTATTATCGTTGTTATTTTTTATTATTATCCTTATTTTATCATAATTATTTAAGATTTCTATTAATATTATTATTATTATTATTATTATTATTATTATTATTATTATTATTAATGTTTTTTTTGTCGTTATGACAGCGGCTAAATAAAAGAAAGACAGGAGACATTTATTTGATTAAGAGCTTACCGTAATCTTCATTATTCCCTTATTTCCTCTTCCTTTTCCTTTCTAACGCACGAGTTTCATTAGAATCTTCTAGGTTTTCTCTCAGCCGTCATATTCACCCTTTATCCTTATTCCTTCCAATACAGCACTATTTATACAAGTGGTTTCATTTCCGTTCCAATAGTTTTACATTTGTCAGCCTCTTTTCTTTCTCTCCTGCGTCTCCTCCTCCTGCTGATCCGCCTCCTCGTCGTCAACGTCTCCTCCTCCTCCTCAAACACCACCAAAAACCACCACCATAACTTTCCATTCTTTCTCTGTATTTTTCTCCATAATTTTCTAGTTTTTCTTTCTTTTCATCATCTCTATTTTCCCCTCCTCCTCCTCCTCCTCCTCCTCCTTCTTCTTCTTCCTCTTCTTCTTCTTCTTCTTCTTCTTCTTCTTCTCCTCCTCCTCCTTCACCTCCACCATTTTCTTCTTCTGGCATCCAATGTCTTCGATTAAGACTGTTCCACTATTGATTTCATTATTAATTTATTCCGGACATTCTAACTTTGGCCGCTATTTTGGCAGCAGATCCAAAGGATTCATGTTATTCTTGCAGTGAACCATGGGATTCTCCTCATTGCTATTCATGAGTTTCGCTTCCATGTCCACACACACACACACACACACACACACACACAAACACACACACACACACACACACACACACACACACCCACACGCCCGCGCACGCGCACAGAGATACGCACACACACTCACACATGTATATCATAAACACAAATATCGATATTACGCACATAACGCACTATTGAGAAAATATGAAGTCAGTGAATCAAACGCACATACATACACACATACATATATACATACATATAGACATACATGCATACCTACGCACATACATACACGCTCTTTAGAAATTCACATAAAACATGCACAAACGTATACGTAAACTAGTATATTAAAAATGAGAAACAACGTGAACATCTCAGGTTCATATGAATGTGCGTATATATTTATCCATATCAATACACATATTTACATATCTATATATACGCATACATATATATACAAGGGAAAGGTTGACAGCAATTTCGAAGTTTCGTGGTTGATATGATTAACCAGGCTGTGAGTTTTTATATACACAGGTCTGTCTTGTAAGTAGATTATAGCTCTAGATTATATAGATTATATATATATATATTAGAAAATGTGTGAAATCCTTGGTACAATTAAGTATATCTGAAGAAAAGAAAACAAATGCTTTTGGTAGTTCTAATCAGTTTTATTTATAATTTTTTAATCTTTTTGTAATATAAATTTTACATTTAGTTCGTAGATTTAGTAAGTTCCTTGTTAATACACACACCCTCACCCCTTCTCTTTCTCTCTCTCCCACACACATACTTCTACTATCTGCATGGCATTGCAAGTAACAAGAAAATAATCATGTTTATATAAGTGCATACATATGTAAATACATATATAAATATATACATAGACGCATATGTCAATGTTCATTTTGATGCTATAACAAAGACAATTTTACATTGAATTAGACGACCACTCACCATATTTGGGACAAATTTATTATTCTTGAACAAGGACAGTATTGGCTGTGACTTCGAAGTCTCAGACATCATCGGACTCCTTATATATATATATATATATATATATATATATATCAACTTTATCCTTTTCTTGTTATGTATATGTGTGTGTGAAAATGTATCTGTGCGCGCGTGTGTGAGTGTGTGTGCGTATGCGTTTGTGAGTGTGTGTGTGTGTGTGTGTGTGTGTGTGTGTGTGTGTGTGTGGGTGTGCGTGTGTGAGTGTGTGTGCGTGTGCTCACGCGTGTGTGTGTGCGTGCATGAGCACGTGTGTGTGTATTTCGCATGCCGAAATCGAATCGTTATAGTCTACAAATACAACTATTTAGAAAAAAGTCTGACAGCTTTTTCGTACTTGTTCGCTAAAAGAGAAACAGGGAGAGAGAGAAAGAAAGAGAATGAGAGAGTGAGGAAGAGAGAATGAGAGAGTGAGGGAGAGAGAGAGGAGGAGATAAAGAGTTACGGAATGATAGAATTAATGGTTAAAACGACCTTCAGTGTTTCCATTTAAGATTTTTTTTTTCATCTCTATCGTTAATTTATGAGCTTGTTAAATGTAGAACTGCCGCGAGACATACGTTCTAATCTTCATTATTTATCTGGATCTTTAGTATTATTATTATTATTATTATTATTATTATTATTATTATTATTATTATTATTATGTAAGACATGATTACGTTTCATTCTTCTGCTTTATCAGCAACAAGATTTATTATAAAATCTAAAGAAACGAATGTTCTATATGCTCGTCATCTGAGGATGATTGGTTGTTTACAAGAAAGTTGTGTCTAGCAATTCATACACTAACAACCAAGTATAAAGTCTATGTACTTATCATATATATATATATATATATATATGTGTGTGTGTGTGTGTGTGTGTGTGTGTGTGTGTGTGTGTGTGTGTGTGTGTGAGTGTGTGTGTGTGTGTGTGAGTGTGTGTGTGTGTGCGTGTGTGTGTGTGTGAGTGTGTGTGTGTGTGTGTGTGTGTTTTATATATATATATATATATATATATATATATATATACATATATTTAGGTAAGCATGCACCAACAAAGTCTTTAATGGACACAGATATGCATACATAAAACCTAACGTGCATATACAGATGCCCCACTTTCTCTTGCTCTCTCTCTCTCTCTCTCTCTCTCTCTCTCTCTCTCTCTCACACACACACACACACATACACATACACACGCATACACAGAAACGATAACTGAAAAGGAGCTTAAATAGTGAAGGTGAAGAAGATTAAGTGTCTTGAAGAAGATGTAGAGAATGACTACGAAATGGTCAGTGTTGCTTTTGGAGGTGGTGAAAAGCCGAAATTATATACGAATGAAGAGTAAAAGGAATTTATCAAGACGAAAGAAACGAAACATGGTGCAGTTGAAGAATTGCGATAAATATAAAAGGAGAGAGAGAGAGAGAGAGTGAGTAATATGGATAAATCAAAGGAAGAAACGAGAAGAAAAGATTAACGAAATTTTTGGGAAACAGAAAAGAATGGAGATCTGTAGACGGCTGAAAACAGATTTCTGTCAAGTCTTTTATTTCATCAAATATCATTGAAATGAGAAAGTAGAGAACGATGTAACAAAAAAAAAAAAAAAAAAAAAACTTGATACCAGTTGCGCAGAGTAATTGAGGTTGTAAACCATTGAACATTGTATTTTCATACAAATACCATTAACGGAAGACAGAAATATAAGTAAATGAAATATGGTAATAATATGTGCTTATTAATAATTGATTAAAAGATGAGTTGATGTATAATTTATCGTTTAAATGAAGAAGGTCAGTATATTGCTTGTGCCATTAGCCATTACAAATGACGATCATAAATATGTATGGCTGTATCTTTTGAATTACGTGATTCAGTCGTTAGACTGTGGCCATACTGGGGCACCACATTGAAGAGGTTTTAGCCAAAATGAATCGATCCCTGGACTTATTTGTCTAAAGGTCGTACTTATTTTATCACTAAGTTATAGAATCGTAAACACTCTAACACTGGCTGACAGGTAGTGGCGGGGAACAAACACTTACGTACGTATGAATGTATGGATGTATGTATGTACATGTGTGTGTGCGTGTGTATGTGTATATGTGAATGTGTGTATGAATGTATTTATGTATATGTATATATGTATGTATGTAAGTATAAAGAAGCAGAAACAAGCGTAGACTTCTTGTTCAGAGGTAATTGTATAAAACTTTCACAAAAAATTTCTGTTCACCATTCCATTACAAATTCAATCCGAACTGGTGACAATGATTGAGATCAGACATTCCAGAAATGACTTCACCAAGAAATCGATGAATCGATATTAGTTCATCTCAAGGTAAATCAGATAAACCTTTCACCATATCGTCTGGTAATTTAAAAAACTGCATTATCTCTATGAGAAGAGTTACTTTACATTTGGTATATCGTAAAAACTTAGCCCACAGTTCAGAGCTTCCATTACTTATAGCGTCTGATAGGTTTTGATATGGGTGGATGGGGGACAGGTGAAAATCTTTGTTATTGACCCCAATACTTGGCTGTTAATTTATTGATCCTTAGCTTATGAAAGTGAAGTCTGTCACGGTGATATTTTAAACATAATGGCGGTGAGCTGGCAGAGTCGTTAGCACTCCGACCAAAATGCCGCATTTTTTCCCCCGTTTTTAGGTTCGAGTTCAAATTCTGCCGAGATTGACTTTGCCTCTGATCCTTTCGGATTTGATAGAATAAGTGGCAGCTGAACACTGGCGTCGATGTAATCGATTTAGCACCCCGCCTGATACTGTTGGCTTTGTGCTAAAATTTGAAATCGATATTCTGAACATAAACTCAGGTAAACCAAATAAAAACAACTACTTTACCCTCGTCACTCACTCCATTCTACCAATCCACTGCCTCTTATGGTAAATATTTAAAAAATTAATTTTCACAATTTATTACAGTTCCTATATATCAATAACATCACACAGTTTGCAAAAGCAATTCAGTCGATATAACCAGCAGTAGTCAAGGCGGATGGCTTGATGGTTAGAGTGTTGTAACCATGATAATAATAGCGTCAGTTCAATTCCTGGCTCAAATGGTCTTTCGTATTCTTAAGCGAAGCACTTAATTTCACGTTATTTCAGTCTCAATACGTGGGGGAACATATACTTCCATGCAAATTCTGTAGAATTATTGCAGCTAATTTTCACCAAATTCATTTTTACAAGGTGTTTCTAATCTAGATACGAGGGGCACCGGTTACTTGAAACTATCAACTTTAGTACTAGGCTAGAGCATATCTATCTGTCTATTTATGTATGTATGTATGTATGTATGTATCTGTCTGTCTGTCTGTCTGTCTGTCTGTCTGTCTCTCTCTCTCTCTCTCTCTCTCTCTCTCTCTCTCTCTCTCTCACTCCCTCTCTCTACACGCACATATATGCACACTGTGGCGGATGTATTTTAATGAATGTGTGTTTCTATGTTGTTAGAGATCCAATAACGTAAAACACGGTTTTCACCAAATCAACGAGAGCCAAAGAAGAAGAGGAAGGAGAAAACGGTGAAGGTGAAGAAGGCGAAGAAGAAGAAGAAGAAGAAGAAGAAGAAGAAGAAGAAGAAGAAGAAGAAGAAGGAGGAGGAGAAGGAGGAGGAGAAGGAGGAGAAGAACAAGAAGAAGAAGGAGGAGGAGGAGCAGAAGAAGAAGAAGAAGGAGGAGGAGGAGGAGGAGGAGGAGGAGAGGAGGAGAAGAAGAAGAAGAAGGAGGAGGGGGAGGAGAAGAAGAAGGAGGAGGAGGAGGAGAAGAAGAAGAAGAAGAAAAAGGAGGAGGAGGAGAAGAAGAAAAAGAAGAAGAAGAAGAAGAAGATGAAGAAGAAGAAGAAGAAGAAGAAGAAGAAGAAGAAGAAGAAGCACAACAACAAGAACAACAGCAATAACAACAGCAATAACAACGACGATGCTTTCTGATACGGTTCCCAAGGACCCAACAATAATTGGCACTATTTTCACCTTCTTCATTTTCCATAGCCGGACTATTTCGTACTTAAGAGGATTGTATCGATCTATCTCTCTTCCTTTCCGCCTTCCTTCTTGACTGTTCGTGGGTCAAAGGGGTACACATCAACTATACAGCACATGTGGTGCACCTTGTCCACCACCACTAGTTCCGGTCTGTTATGCTCCAGCACCTGATCTGTTTGGATTGGGAAATCCCAGAGGATTTTGCTAATCTCTAACTCCGCCACTCTCTGCGGGTTGTGCTCATACCACGCCTTGCCTCTCTCTAGTCCCCGCTTGTCGCACAGTTCCTTACAGGTTCATTTAAAGTCTGTGTCTCGTGATGCAGAAGACATCAATGTTTTACTAGGAGAGAGAGACCAGCGGAGCGGCTGATACAACGCCATATAAGAAGACATCGATTTGGTTGACTCATAAAGCAAAGTGCCATCTATCGGTGGGTTTCACAACTATGTTCAGTGGAAGACTTTTCTTTTTTATTTATGTTCAATTTTTTTGTTTATAGAAATAATAAATTGTTAGCCTCATCCGGACAGCAATTTTTCAATTTGGAAATATCTATACATTTGCTGGCATCCAATGTGTGTCCAAGCTCACATAGGAGCACGCGCACACAAACACACACGCATACAGACACAAGCACAAACATACACACGCGCGAACACTGACACATGCACCCACACACACACACACAGACACACACAGATACATACACACAGACACCCACCCACAGATACACACAGACACATTCAAACACAGATACAGACACACAGAGATACACACACAATGACACACGCACGCACACGCATACATACACGCACACAGACACGCGCACGTACAAGCACGCGCACACACGTGCATACACATACACACGTACGCACACGCGAGCACAAACACACACAGACACACACACAAACAGACATACCCACGAACACACACACACCCATACACCCACAAACACGGACATTGATCGTTTATATACATCAGAGTCCGTTATTCGCTTTTATTCTTTTTTATAAATCGATATAATTTTCTTTCAAAGCATTTATTTTCTTTACGGAACACTAAAACACAAACACAAAATAAGATAAAATAAAATAAAATAAAATGAAAGGAAATAAAATTTGAACGACAACCATATAATAGTAAATCTGTTTTAGGTTTATTTAATAATATTATTAACAATATTCCAATTCCGTTGGAATATTTCGATGTTTCAGGTCTCATGGGTGCAATTTCGAGAATTCTAAAACTGATTTGATCTCCATTACTATAACAACATGACGAATACAAGTCTTTTCGTTTCGAAAAGAGCACCCAAAATATCCGGTTTCTTCAGATATACAAATATAATTCTAAATTGAAAAAAGAAAAAAAGTAATTTGAAATTCCATTGACAAGACTTATTCGAAAATATATAAGCATTTGAAGCATTAAAATTGTTAAATAAATGCAAGATAGATTAACTGCTCTCGGTGTCCTTATGTTCGTCCTTCAAATTATGTTT
>NC_142939.1:67824081-67826581 GCF_046866305.1 Octopus bimaculoides
TATGCATTAGTTTCAATTTACAAACGGAAGACATACAACTAATCCCTACATACAATATTTATATTCTTATCAAACTGTAGCTAAAGCCTATAGACTTGTCCATTCATTTATCGAGTTCGAAGCTGAACGCTTGATAAGTGAAATGCAACGAGACTCTAGGCTCTTGAGTCACTCTACCTCCTCCGTTTATATATACATATTACTTATATGCATAGACCACTATGTATGTATGTGTTAACACATACAAGTATTCTTTACTATATACTAGTAATGCACAGGTGTATAAGACAAGGAGGTGTATATTGGCTTGTGTAAATGCATACGTCAAATAGTTTCTCTTAAATCAAGCAGAATAACATAAACACCGCGACCACACACACAAACAAAAATACATACACAGATGCAAACATACATACACACACATACGTTGTTATATACAATTTGTTGTGTAGTTTATAGCAGCCTCTTACTCATATATATATAAGTATATATATATACATATATATACATATGTATGTATGTATATATATATATATACAATATATACATATATAGAATATATGTAGGTGTTGATTTACAATCTGTTATATATTATGTAGCTCTGATATATGCATTCACTCATACATACATGCAGACACTCAGTCACATATAAGCGCAGGTAGACAGTTATGTACAACACACACACACACACACACACACACACACACACACACACACACACACACACACACACCATAATATATATATATTCCTACGTGATGATATAGAATAGCATATCGTATAACACCTATATATATGTATATATGTGTGTGTGTGTGTTAGAATTTATATATATGTATATATATATATATATATATATATATATATATATATATATATATATATATATGCAAACACACACACACATACAATATATGTATACATACACAAACGCACGTATATATATATATGTATACATATGTATGTATAACATGCACATACATGGACGTGTACACACTCTATTACATAATATGCCACATATAATATATACACACATATATATTAAGGAAACTTAATATATTTAGACAAGATGTGATAAATATCAAAGTTGTTTACAAGTTATAAATCTGTCAGTTGCAACCAGCATTCTAAAATATCTTGTGTATCATTGTGGAAAGTGGCGAGATTTGCACACCATCAGACTTATGTTCACACACCCGCACCATCACACACACACACACACACACACGCACACACACACACACACACACACACGCAGCATCATACATGCATACACATACACACATACATAGATAGATGCAGATGCACGCAACGCAAACAGATAACCGCATCCATAAACATATAGATACATACTCACATACACATATATAGATGTATAACATATACCCATACACACAAAGACACGGTCACACACACAAATATATAAAATCAGTATATATAGATATATAGATATATAGATATATAGATATATAGATATACGCATACATATGCATATATATATATATATGTATGTATATATGTACATATATATATATATATATATATATATATATATATATATATATATATATATATATATATATATATATACACATATGTATACACACATATATATGTACATGCATATATACAAACATGCATTCTCACAAACACACGCACACACATATATACATATATGAAAGACGTACACCCACACAGACAAAGATGTACACATACATAGACACATGCATACACACACACATTTAGAGACGTTCTTATCTACATAGAAATTCCCCACCACATTCCCCCACCTCTCTTCTCTTTCTTACTGGAGTGTTTTATATCTCTACCCGCTCTTTGAAATACCCTCTCCAATCTACCCAATTCCTTCCCCCTCCCACACTCCGTTACTACCACCTCATTTACAGAACCACAATTATTGCTGTCACCACCATCACCAGCACCATCATCATAGCATAATCATCACCATCACTACTATCAACACTCCTCCTCCTCCTCCTCCTCCCCTCCTCCCATCACCCTCCCCCTCCTCCTCCTCCTCCTCCTCCTCCTCCTCTTCCTACTACTACTACTACTACTACTACTACTACTACTACTACTACTACTACTACTACTACTACTACTACCACCACCACATAACTTAAGAGGTTTGAGACGGAGTTGCTTTTTTAAGTGAATTGGTAAGTCTTTGGCAAAGAACGCAGTTCTATTTAATAATTCTCGGAGATCTGTCGAAGAAGAATGGTCGAAAATAGCTGTGGAATTATTTACGTAGACATTAAAAAAGAGATTATTCTTCATTAAGTATATTTAATTGGAAATTACAGTTTTAATTGTAACATTTGACCTCATTTTGTAATCAGTTTTCATACAATGATGGTTCGGCTTCTTTCTTTCTTTTCTTTCTTTCTTTCTTTCTTTCTTTCTTTCTTTGTCTTCTCTTTATAGTTCTTTTTAAACATCATATTCACCTCTATTCTTCTATAATCATCTAATTTGT
>NC_142939.1:67831581-67846581 GCF_046866305.1 Octopus bimaculoides
AACGAAACTCTGTTCGCTGATTAAATCTTAGACTAAGATTTTTATTTCCATTCGTTTTTCTTTCTTTCTTTCTTTCTTTCTTTCCTTCTTTCTTTCTTTCTTTCTTTCTTTTATTACTTTGATTCGTTCATGTTTTTTTACTTCTATTCTTTTTGGTAAAAATCTTTCCTTTTATCTCCTCTCTAGTTCCTCTGCCTATATTTTTCTTTCTTTCTTTCATTCCTTACCTTCCTTTCCCCATTTAACCATTCCTTATATAACTTCAAGATTGCTGTCGTAGCGCAATTATTTCATCTCCATGGTTACTGCACTCACACCTGGGAAAGTCATTTCAGTAACACAATCTTGTTTGTTCTCCCTGTTTCCATGAAAAAAAAAGAAAGAGAAAAAAAAAAACCGAAGAAAAAAACAAACAAACAAAAACGGAAAATTAAAACCAAAAACGAAAACCTTTTACTTATGTCAGCAATAATCCTCTACAAGTTCAATGTAGAACAAAATAAAGATTCTTGAAACCCTCAATTATCATTGGTTGACTTTGTCCCTTGTCCTTCCCCGGTCAATAGTGTTAAATACTGAAGTAAATGTATCCACCAAGACAATTTGTGGTGGTAGTGGTGGTGGTGGGTGGGACAAAACCGTAGCTTCATTAAACACGACTTTGTAGAATGGCGGTAAGAAATGACAAAGAGGACACGACTTTACAGCGTGAGAGCAGTCTGGGGGTTTAATATAAGGTCACCCCTTATTATTATTATTATTATTATTGTTATTATTATTATTATTATTATTATTATTATTATTATTATTATTTTCTTCTTTCTTCAAATTTTCTTCCATTTCTCGCCGTGTGTTTTCCGTACACCTGGGGTAGAGAAGCTTATTGTACGCATTCCCAGTTTACACGCGCAAATTCACAGGTAAAATATATATTAAAAAAAAATTAATAAATAAATAAATTCATGAATAGATGTTGTTTTCACAGCGATAATGCTCTTCTCAGTACATGAGTCGTTCCAGTTAACACGATTTTTCGCACTTCCTGTAGGGATGGTAAGCCTGGTATCATTTCCAAATAGGTTTCAGTACCTTTTTTTAGTCATTCCTAGAGATCCTACAATCACTGGTACGGTAGTCTCCTTGAGGTGCCACATTTTTTTCAATTTCTATTAGCAAGTCTTTATATTTACTGATCTTGTCAAATTCTTTCGCCGCTGTATTGTGATCGCAAGGAATACTCATGTCAATTAATAAACAAACCTTTTTTGTCTGATCTTTTATAATTATATCCGGTTTATTAGCTTTTATAGTTTTGTCGGTATATACGAGGAAGTCCCAGAGAATCGACTATTATTATTATTATTATTATTATTATTATTATTATTATTATTATTATTATTATTATTATTATTATTATTATTATTATTTTCATTTAATAGTCTTCTAACCATTCACAAATTGTTTAGATATTCAGTGATATTTTGGAATAATCTTTGACATGACATCAGGCCTACATTCATGAATTATATATTTTTTGTTTGAGTTCTAGTATTTTTCAAATGAAATTCTTCTAGTTCCTCTCTTTATTTTCATATTTCTTTAGCTTCCAATTCTTTTAACATCCAATATTATATCATTGGCACAGAGTAATGACGTCTTTTAGCTTATTTGTTGCATTTAGCTCTATTCTCGATATCAATATAAGGCAAGTGGTATTTACCCCCTCATACTTCTCTTTTATCGTTATACTTTGTTCATTGGTTTCTAAGTTTCTGAAATTCTATGCTTGGACTAATTCTCTTATCTCTGATTATCTATCTAGCATAATATTGGTGTGATCTTAATTTTCCTTCCTTCGAAATTGCCTCAGTGCTTTTTTCTAATCTGAATCTGTTATCAATCCTTCTACGAACTTCTCATGGTTTCGTTTAGCTTCTGCATGCAACGTTGGATGTGAAATTAGCTCATATTTTAGATTAGATTTGATAAGTTGTAATTAGAATTTTTTTAGTTGATCTGTACACTGTATGTAGTAGTGTTTCTAGTTGTTCAACATCTGTAACATACAACACAAAGGCGCCTCTATACAGAAGAATGGTTGATTCTCCTGGCATAGGACCTGGACACAAGTTCGATTTGTTTTAATACGTTGGTTCCGAGTGACAACGGTTGAAAGAAAAGGATTGGTGGTCCCCTTGATATATTTCCATTTTAAAAGAGTTTATACAATTTTTTTTTTCTTCGCTACGCGTAGAATTATTTGACATGATATATAATGTATTCTGTGTATCTAGTTGTTATCGACGCTATTCAAATCATGGCTATTATTTTTAGGATTCTTAAAGCGGCGCAGTACGGCCGCTGTTACGTTCTGAGTTCAACTGCTGCTGGAGACGATCATTTCTGGGTCTGTAAAATAACTGCAATTTGAGCATTGGGGTCGATATACCCGACTTAGCCCCTCCCTTGAAATTGATGACCTTGTGCCAAAATTGGAAACCAATATTTGTAGGATTCCAGTTTTGAGTCTTAGGTTTCTCCCTTCGTGTGTAGAATTTGCTTTCTACACATTCTCTCGCAAGTATTTCTGAGTTTTTTTGGTTACACAGCTTTTCCTTCCGTCCCTGTTTTTTCAGTTAAGATTCTGTTTCTTTATATTAACGACCATCTTGATTATTGGTCTCCACTCTTTGCAAAGCTGATTCTCTCATCAGATCTTGTTATTGATGTTTTTTTCTTTCTACAAAGGTGCAAAAGCAATTTTAATTCGCTTCTAATGTAATTACTGCCATATCTTTCTGTTTATCGTATCTTTTACAAAATATATTTGTGGTACCACAATATAAATATTATAATTAATTTGTCGAGTACTCTTACTTTTTTGTAAATGGAACCTTGCCGGTAAGATTTTCCATTGCGTATTCTAAATGCATCAGTTTTTTTGTTCTACAGACTTTACTCAGATCCTTGTTGAAAATGTTACGATGCGATGTTATTGTAACAGGGAATATTAATACATATAGTCGTATGTTTGTTACTTCAATTTTAAATATTGATCTAACACATTCACATAGTTCTCTAATTTGTTCCTTCATTTGTGTGTGTTCTTTATATTGTTCATTAATTCTTAACTATTTGTAATTTTATCTTTGACCTAAATCTCCAATCTTTCTTTATCTCACACCAATTTATTGGTTTTTATTCATTTTCCTCTCTTCAAGGTTATTTTGGCACATGTTCCTCAACCAAATTTTGTACCAATTTCATTACGGAATCTGAAACAAATCTCGTTATTTCCATTATTTATAGCGTTAATCGTATTATTAGCATCATTCGTATTGTTACTTGTAAGGACAGTGTGTGTGTGTTTTGGGTATTGGAAAACAGAACTAAATTTTTCATCAGGTGCAAAGATATCAAAGACAATGAATTCTCAACTGGATGTCGGAAAATCTAATCAATGAAGATTTTCAATAATTTTAATATTTCTTTTTATTTGTTTCAATAAGTTGAAAACTTTTGGAAGATGATTCCCATCCAAGTATTTTGCCATTTATTTTTGCACTCACCTCATCTTCAGTGGAATTTTTCTTTTTCTGTTCTATTTTATATCAAGTAATTTGATAAAACGTTTTTTACAAGCGGCCATTATATCACATCCTCTTTATTCTATGAGCCGAGATGATAATATTTCTATGTACTATTCTCCCAGAAACTAAAATCTACAAAAAGCCAAGAAACATTCATACTTTTGGTTTTCAATTTCCAGGAATGCTGCAAATATTTGTTTTCCACCTGAAACATATTCCATTTTTATTAAAAGTTGGTTCTGTCTTAATATGAATCATATTCTCAGCACAAACTCAACATTTGCCTCGGTGTATCGGCTGTCGGAATAAATGTCATTAATATTGAATGCTCTCTGTTTGGAAGCAGCTGAAAAATTCTCTTTCTGCTTCGTTTTTTCAAATTTCCATTCCATCACAATTCTCAGAATTCCTCTGACTTAAACTCATTTGTTTCTCTCAGTATTTTACAGAATATTCCTTTAGCAGTTACTTTCTCCACTAGTTGTGCTTCATGTCCTGTCGTACTTCTAAAAAGCTGCTTATTTATGTTGGCAGCAGGTACACACTACTTACAAGAGCAAGACGTTTTCATAGTTCAAAACATAACCGAAACTTCTTTCTTTGTCTCACTCAACGCTGCATGGACAACGAAAGAAACGAAATGTTTCTTTTATAAGATAACTCCACTTTAGAACAGTTAACACTCTATTGCACGGCGAAAACTTCTCAACGAATAATTATATAAAAGTGGTTTTCGGAAGTGAAATTTATCGTAAAAATTGCTTTAGACGTTCGATATACGTAGCTGCCATTCTCTAATTTCTTTGTTTAAAACCCTGGTAAAATTCTAGGATTTTTGTTGTAGCAATTCATCAATCGATAAATAATCTAAACTTACTTTTCTGTCGAGTTTCTGATCAACTGACAAAAACTAATCTTTTAAGAACTGAAAAAATGCTTGAATGCAATGATAGTTGTGTCCACAAAACATCGAAATAAAGTGCGAATAGATAGTTACTACCAACTGCTTCGCTACTTTGTGCTTCATTCTTGTTTGTTTTTTGTCCTGCTCTCATCTAATTAGGTATTAAATAGTTAAATATAAAACCTCGCGTTTATTCAGAGAAGTAGAGTATTTCCGATAAGTGTCTCTGTGAAGTATCTTATGAGCCTTCAAAGTTTTTTTCTACAGATTTAAAACAAAAGCAGCCGATATTTACTTTATATATAATATATAAAGAAATCTTGTCAAAGACATTTAACTCTCATTTTTGTGCAAGTACATCCTTTCCTCATAACTTCGAAAACTTTCGTTATCTTTAATATTTGTAAGACATACAGTCTTAAAGAACTACTTTCACTTTGAAGAAAACAATTTATTCTATCTAAAGTGTGTTATTCCTTCAGAATATCATTTTGCTTCAAACCAACTTACTTTGAACTTATGCATTTTTTTTGCATAATTTTATTTTGTGAAAATTTCCAAACAGATTTCTTTCTAATCTCATGAAATCATGAAATCTTTCTTCTATTTTTCTCCTCACTCTTTCGTAACTCTCCACTGGCGGCTTATAGCTCTCTTTTCTTCTTCTTATCTTTTTCTTCTTCTTGTGTCAATTCATTGTTGCTAAACCAATCATCAGTCTGATGTTATCTACAGTAAATTCTTTCCATCCTCTTTTAACGATTCTTTATGGTTCCTTCTTTTATTTCTCTGTCGACATCTCGTTAGAATATTTACCCGATCTATGAAATCCATGTTGAAGTAATTCTAGTTTCCTCTAATCCTTTATGTCTTTTAGAGTTTTATGGCATACATTTGATGATTTAACAATTTTTTGTAACTAGATTTCGATCGTCAAATAATCTGTTGGGGATCATTTACTTTATCATTTCCCCCGATAATGATAACAAGTTTTTTTCTTTCTATCTTCATTTTCCCCCCTCCTCCGTTCTTTTCTCTGTTTATCTCTTTGTCTGTTTCTCTCTCTCTCTCTCTCTCTCTCTCTCTCTCTCTCTCTCTCTCTTTCCACTCTTACATAACTCTCAGCAACTATTTTATCATCCAATATGGTTCAGCAATTCGTATCTATTTTCTTCTCAATCTCCATCTTTGTCAAGAGTAACTATAGCAACGGCAGCCCTTGTTGGACATAATGTTTCTGTCATCCCACTTCTGCAACATTCAACATTTCTACAAATTACCTTCATTAGAATGTGACTGTTGTAAACGGTAGCGCTTCTCATTAATTTTATATAAACACCATCTCAAGTAGATTGTAATACAGATTCTGTTATAAAGATGACGTCACTTCTGATATGAAACATCTAAAGGTTGTTGTTGCTGTTGTTGTTGTTGCTGTTGTTTAACCCAAAGTCAACACTGATCAGACATAGGATCAAAAGTAATCCAACTGACCACCCCATCTTTATTCAGACGTAACATAACTAAGACTACACTATCCAATGTGTCATTTCTTTTTCTGAGACTAGTGTGTGATTTCTGAGAGATTTGACTGATATTTTTGCCAGATCAAGAGATCAGCTACAGACTTCCTCATTGGTTGATGTTTACAATGTAAATATTTTATATTTTTAGCGGTTGTTCTGTTTGACATTCCTCTGTACCTCGAACCTTTCTTTCTCAATTTCGTTTATATCAAGTTCGTGTTTAATCATAACATTACTGTATTATTAATAAAATCAATACAAATTTTTCTTCTGTTCTTGTTAATAATGTAGATTTATTTTCTGGAGAATTCTTGTTCTTTCCGTTTCTCCTTTTCATTATTTACACTACGTTCATATTTTTGTTTTTATGTTCTTCCATAGTCTTTCTTTCTCTACACCAGTCTTTCTTTTCTTTCTTCTTTCTTCATGATAATTAGATGCCAACAGCATAACGAGTTTGCGTTAGTGCTGGGAGTTGGTGTATGAAACTGTGATCTGATGTAAATGATCAACTATTGTTAGTATTGTAAATATATGATTGCAATGCAACGTGGCCAAGATAAGAAGGACGGTTAGGGTGTGATAAAAGAATTGATTTGTGATGAAAGAGCTTCTATGGATATTGTCATACTGGCACAAGTTCTGTTCATTCCAAGTTGGCGGCAACGTGACAATAACAAGAGATATTAAAAGAATAGCAATTGTAATGACGGAAGCCTGGTCATACTGGTTTCCAGAAGACTGTGGAAGACTTGCATCTCTCTGAGGATGAAGATGAGAAAGGGTTCTTCCTCTCAGTTGCATAATGGGTAATCGAAGAAAACGATCAGCTGCATAAGCTTTCAAAATACCAAACTATTTACCAGCAAATATAAGGGAAATTTACCGGTAAAAACATTAATTTATTTTGCTCGATTTTCATTTAAAAATTCCTGAAACATAACATAAAAATTGAACATAGATTTGATGCTGGAAACTTCCGTTTCTCTTCATTAAAACTGATGACAGGATGTACGATTGTATGCAAGTAAAGCAATTGAAGTCAAAACAGTCAAATGGATTCAAATTATTTTTATTTTTCAAAACAGTCAAATATGGTGTACAAACAACAATTGTCAAAACGTTTTTGCTCTCATTCACCAAGTGACGAACTTGAAACCATTTAAAGTACATTCCAAATATCAGCCACCCTATTTCCATCTACCTGAATTATGTAATTATTACCTGACGTCTATAATATCCAGTACATCATTACACACCTGAATGATGATGTATTCAATATTCATGACATCACTTCTACCCAGTTCTTGCCATTTTCCGTCTGAGTTATTTCTCTTTCTTCTCGTTTCGTTCGCGGTACACCTGCTTTTACTTTACCTGTTTGGGAAACCGTCACTATAAATTAGAATGCAAATAGAAAGCTGATGTTTGGCCATCTTAACACTAAGTAAAGCACAAGCAGTTACCAGTGGTGCGAATTGGTTAAATAATTGTAATTTGGTTTACCTCAGATGGGCTTTCCTAATCACTAAACACTCCGTTATTGTTATACTTGGGGATGGTCAACACACTCACTATAATCGCACTAAAATCGGCAAAAGATGACTACTTCTGAATATAGCAATATTTGTTTCAACACACGGATTCACATCAAGAATCTCCCAAAAACCAATACACGACCCTAAAACATCTCGTTTCAAAAGAGAAAATAAAGAAAATCGTTGGAGTTAAAAAAAAAAACAACAAAAAAACACTCATAATTCATAACCACCACCACCACCACCACCACCACCAACAACAACAACAACAACAACAATTTGAAGTAAAATAAAAATGAAGTTTTAAAGTGAAGATAAGGTTGTTTGGGAAATAGTTTTATACCTTACATATCGACCATTTTATTGACAATGAGACAGAATCATTTATAATTAATTTGTTAATTATATGAAAGAATATCCTATTTGCTTACAAATAAAATCTGATTTAATTCTAAGTTTTCTTAATTTTAAATGGAAATTTAGATATTCGTTATCCGCTCATTTGCATAATTATTAATTCTCACCAATGATAAGAGGATATTAAAATTATTTTTTTAGCTATTTAATACATTTGGAAATGATTAGAGAAAGCTTGAAATGACTGCGTGAATGAGGGGGTCTGTTCCCACCAGTAAAGTTTGTAGTTCGAAACCTGTCACTGGCGCTACTGTATGACCGTCGGTCAAATCCATTGGAATATTGTTGTTGTTACTGTAATTTGAGGCCATGTCAGTCATTATCTAACACTCCTATGATCAAACAGCGTTCCAGCCATAACTACCCCCATCTTTTATTCACATCCTTGCATCCAGGGTCACATTATAATCTATTATTATAATGTATGTTTAAGACACCGTGGAGTGATTTTAGGGGGATTTAGCTGATATTACTAGCAATGTTAGCGATCTTATAAAGACTCCTTCGTTCATGTTTTCTGTAAATATCAACGGATGACATTGTTCCTCATTTTAAACTGTGACACGAGAATGGAGGTCAGTAAACAAAAATATGGGACTTTAGTCACGAAGAGAAGAAAGGGGAATCCATTTTAATGCAATCTTCTAATTAGAAATAAATTTGTCTAACAATCACTAGGTGGCGCAGCTCAATCACTTTGAAAACTATGGCAGCTACAAAATAATATGCAAATTGGTTAAAAGTATTCACACGTTATTTTGTATTTGTTTTGTTGGTATAACTTGAAAGTTGGGAAGAGATGGGATCTCTTAGCAACTTGTCGAAATCTTTTTCTCATTAGGCTCCTACAATGTATCACATAAAACTACCTATGTATATGTCAAACGCTTTGGGTAAGATACAGAAACGATGCAATCACAACAACAACATCAACATCACAACACCGACAATGGCAACAGCAGCAGCAGCAGCAACAACAACAACGCCGAAGAGAAAATTTCGTTTGCCTGGTTAAATTACAGAGAAAGTGATTTGATTTAAATTACCAGTGATTATTTCTTTCTAAAGTCTACGATGCTGTTTACAGTTTAGGTAGGAAATAGTTCAGTAGATGTAAGTTCGAGAGCCTCTGTGTCGTTAAACATTGTTGAAATGTCATCGCAAAAGTCAATTGAGTTTAGGGGAATTATTTGACTTGAGACCTTTTAAGTTTTTACTGGATAAGTTTTCGAGTTTCGTAATGTCAGTAAAATTATTGTAGAGATCCTTACCACATTACCATATCTCGTTATCTGTCGCTTTAAACAGAGACAAATACTTACATATATATACATATGTGTAGATGGCAAATATATGTGTATTCACCCCCACCACACGTATCTATGTATATAAATGTATATATGCATATATATATATATATATATATATATATATATATATATATATATATATATATATATATATATATATATATATGCACATACGTGCATGTCAATGTATATATATATATATATATATATATATATATACATATATATACATTTACATGCACGTACGTGTACTCACACACAAAAACACACACGCACGCACACACAGATGAACATTATAGTGCGACCTCTTTCCTCTGACGTTGCTGACTTTCATATCTCTTACACAAAAAGAAAGAAAAAAAATGCTGTAAGCCACCCTACATTTTCCAGTGCCACAACGCAAAACTACTCTGCCTGGTTTTTGTCTTACAAACTTTCCTAAACACCCACAAAAGATCTCAAATCAGCAACGAATCTACTGAACTAAATAACTAGCTAAACATATATGCATTTATTTTCTTCGACTAGCTTTCTTCAAAAAAAAAAAAAATAATAATAATAAAAAATAAAAAAAAGGAACATTCAACTGTTTCGCTACCCATCGGCTGCCTATATTTATTGGACATTATAGTACAGATGACATAATGTAACATAATATAATATATATACACACACAGATATGTAGACACATATAATCACAAACGTAATGCCAGTTACGTAAGCAGACTTTTACATTTGCACATAAAACTTTCTTATTAATTTAGTTATATATTATTATTTAATTAACCAAACACGATAACATATCGCTTGTATAACTTGTCAGTTACTTTAACATTGGAAAAAAAGAGGAAAGTGAAATATTAATCGTTTAAGAATCACAACAAACTGTTTTTACGTTCACATTTCGATTTTGTTTTCTTTTTAGCTTCAAAGAGATGTCAATGAAAGTAGCTTTCCCCACACCCCACCGATAACAAATTCCACTCAGCAGTTGCAAGAATCAATCTAAAGAATCGTCAATCATATTATTTAACTACAGTAGCTACTTAGAGCTAAGTTGACTCAGTGTTGTGTCATGGCCTCGGACACAACGTTACGGTAATGGCAGTATATGAAAGAAGTAATCGCTTGGCTGGAAGTTTCATAATCGTTTTGTTGCGATGAATTATAACGAAACAAGAAACTCTACTGGGTAACAGCTTGGAATAGCTTACAACATCCCCTTTCTTATCTGTTCATTCTCTTCAAAATTCTTTCGTAGGTAAAGCTAATAATCCGATTACACTGAAAAGCATCTCACTAATTATTGTCAATCTAAACGTCAGTGAACTCAGTTTTGCAGAATTGTATCGATTAAACCTTGATAGTGCCAAGTAAATAGGTTGTAGATAAGAGGTGGGAGAATCTATTTGTAAAATGGTGGTAAGTAGGTAAGAATAAAACTCCTGTTAAAGAAATACGATATATTTAGCAAAAACATCCATAATCCTGATGGCCGTTTACCTAATATTCAGTGAATTTCAAAGAAAGCGATAAGCAATTATGTATTCGCTTCTGTATTATTGATTAGATACTTAAAGTGCTTGGACCAAATAAAGGAATTATACGGAAATGGGAAATTCGAGACGGTAAAACCCAATAATGTATTAGTGGCAGGCTTAGACATAGACATAAGAATTAGCAAGTTGTGGTGTTGGAATAAATGGAAATATAAGAGAAGAATAACGATTGCCTATTTCAAACGGATATTTAGGAAGACGAGAATTAAGTTACAGTTTAAAATGAACGCGAATATTTAAATAAATTGTGAAATCAATGGTGTTACAACTTTTTTTGAGGGCAATTATTTATAAAATGGTAAGAAATTTGGAGAGGTCTTGCTAACCCAATCAAACGCTAAAGGCCATGTGGTGCTTTACGTAAGGACGGGGGAGTTGACTTGTTTATTTATTGTACCTGGCAGCACGTGATGAGCAACACGTACAATGCCAGTGGCTATGAGTAATTACTAAGGGAAGAAAATGCAAAATTTCGAAGACACACGTAAAGGGCACAAGTGGGAAACATCAAACGAGAAATTCTTAACTGAAAAATTTCGTGTTAAGAACAAATTGGATCCCTTCTTATTTATTGTTTTATATAACGTTTGTTGCTGTTATTGTTGTAAAGTTCCATCTGACTCCATTTTGACTTCAAATTCCATCAACGTTGACTTTTGCCATCATTTCGGGTGGCGAAAACAGGTACTGTCCATTATTATATCGGACCTAATCTTTCGTTTTCCTATATTATTCTCCTGTACATATTTAGCCTTAGTTGAATGGAAAAAAAAGACGATCAAATTAATGTTATTGTTGATGGATGCTGACATCCTGCAGATCTATGATCAAAGCCATTCCCGCCATGACCACATCGTATGTTGTGTAATTTCAAGAAGATTTAGCTTCTATTTCTACCATAACCAACGTCTATGGATTGTTTCCGCGTTGATTCTCAGAATTACCGAGTAACTCCGAGAAGCTGAACAAGAGTCAAGTCGTTGATGGATCTTTTTTTTTTTAGATCAAAATTGGTTTCGTGTTACACAACAACAACAGCATCAAGAAATACTCTGCAGGGATCCGTGATTCTCAAGTAGGTTTCAAAGCGACCTGAAGTGACAAGCTGTACTCACAATGGTCATGTTCTCCACAATAATATAAATGATTTAATTTTTAATTTGTCCTCTTCAAAGCTGTACTTAGTCGAAATAAAAATAATACCAGAAGAACTGTTGAGAAACTGGGAAATACCTTAAATGTTCTGTCAAATTGGTGACGGAGGGGGTCATGGAAATCTCATTTGTCTTCTAATGTTCACAAGAAAGATATGATTATCATTCCATACCATCGATACACCAGGAATAAATGAATTTGCTGCAAACTAAAAACTTAAGAATTTAATTTTTCACATTCAAAAAGTGCAGTTTGTCGGAAGTGCAGTTTGTGAATTTGCAGATTTTGAAGTAAAATTGTTGCAAAGCTGGTTTAGATTCTTCAACTCTTTGGATTTTGATCGAATGTGTTCTTTGATCTCTGCGATGATATGATGTCTAGGAAATATTAATGCATTTACACTGATGTTTGATGAGTACAAACTAGTGAATAAGATGTGATGGTCACAGGCGGATTGTCTTTGTTGTTGGGTCTTGTAGAGCAAAGCTAGTCTTGGGATAACCAACAACAGCGATAAAATAACAAAAACAACAACAGTGATAAAATAACAAAAGCAACAACTGTTGAGTTTGTAACTCCAAATGCAAATTTAATTTATTTTGCACCGAAACGTGGAAAGGCTTCACAATATGTTTATTTAAAAAACGACCGGAAATGAAGGTATTCCAGAATTGCGAACAGTATTGGTTGAAATGTAAAAATTGGAGTAAGAATTAATAAAAAGGTGTGGAGGGCAACTATTTCATCTTTTGAATCTTTAGACGTTAACTCATAATTCCAAATTTTCAGTGTCTTTTGATATTTCCTTTAGACCAGTTTTTCAAATGATATTTGTCCTTTCATGTAAATTGTGAAGGTGAAACTTTCGGTTTATAATTCACTCGGGGAAAATATTTTTTATCATAATTGATGTATTGCATCGTTAATATATTGTATTTGAAAGATTGTCTAGTTAGAAGAGACCGCCTAGGTTGTTCACGGTTTGATTGTAAATAAACCATGGTGATCAGAGATATCAATTAGATGTTAAAAATTGTGGAGCGATGAAAGACCTAAAAACCTAAGACTGTTCTCGTTTGTTCTATTTACTGCAAGTTAAAGATATTTTTGGCGGAAATTTGATAACCTTTACTTTGAAAATTCAACCCAGACTTTGAAATCTATATTCCGATACTTTCAATATGTAATAACAAATTGAATTAACGCTTCACCTTTCTCAGAGCTATCTCTCTACTCATCTTCATACACATGTAGACACGTCTGTACTTATACGCACGCACATGCGCGCGCACACACATACAAAACAATATAGACACATACATACATGCATATGTAGACACACATATGCTCATTTATCACCTATGAATTCGTATCTGTATATAGGTCCATAAATATGTCTGCGTTTATTTTTGTTCCACCATCAAAAATCCTTTTAACCTTTTAAAATTCCTTCAATCAATGGAGCGTCACCAGCCACAACTAAATGATGGATAGACGAGTTATTAATAAAATACAAAATCAAGACTTTGAACATCCGGCAGAATAGAAACGATGAAGAATATATTTTGTTATTGTTTTTCGATCGATGGAAGCTGGTGTGGTGGTAGAGTGGTTAAAGTCTCGGACGGAAAACTCTCTTTACATTCTATTTTCACATGCAGCCGGTTATCTCATCTCGGGGGTGATAAAGGAGAAGTACCAGTCAACTACTAGGGTCGATATACTCGACTATTTACTCCCCCTAAAATTGCTGGCCTTGTGCAAAAAAATAAAACACTTTTTAGAACACAGGATTAATAAAAGCGTTACTGTTCCGGAAAAATGACTTCCGGCATGTGCTTTGATGCTTTTATTCACCCTCGGGGATGGGGGTCAGTAAAATGAAGTGTCAATCAAGAACTAAGATCAATGCTGTCTACTGATCTCTCTCTCCCAAAAATTACTGGCCATATTTTATTGAAACAGTAGAATTCAGTAGCTGACACAATCACAAGTATGTCGGATAAAATGCTTAGCTGAATTTCTACCGGCTCTTAACGTTCTGAGTTCAAATTTCGCCGAGGTCAACTTTGCCTTTCATCTTTTTGGGAGCGTGCCAGTCACGTACTTGGCTGATGTAATCGACTTCTACTTCTCCCAAAATTGCAGGACTTGTGCAAAAATTAAAAAAAGAATTCTTTAGGTATAATCGAAGGTCTAACAAAATATCTTACATTATTCTAGTTCTTCGTCTTCCGAGTTCAAATCCTGCCGAAACACCTTTGACTTTCATCTCTCCGACGACGTTAAAAATAAAGTATCAGTCATGAACTGGGTTGATGATATCATCTTATCCTTCCCGCTGATTCCTGGCTTTGTGCCAAAATCAGAAAGTAATGTTTTTAGTTTTGGAGGCAGAATTTAGAACCAATATGAATATACCAAATAGAGAGAACTATTCTAACGCAACTAGAACAAGCTGAATGAGCAGTCTTAATATAAGTACAACAGATGTTGTAATGGAATAATTATGGTTTAAATCAGAACATCACATGGTTTTGTTTATTGTAAACGATAGTTTAAAGTTCATAATAAATATTTGTCTAGTTGCAGTGATGCTCTTGTAAATATACAAATTCCTCAAATATTTACAAAGTTCCGAGTTATAAAGAGAGTAAATGAGACTTTGGCAAATTCTAAAGAGAATACGATGCGTAGTCACCATTAAGGTTTTGTTTGAAACACTTATTCCATCATATAAACAAGTTGATGTTTACTAAATATTTAAATGTAATACAAGGCATCTCTGTAAGTGCAAACCCAGTGAAATGACTGCAGGAACGGGTGTAAATTCTATTTCCCTACCATATTAACGTGACTAACAACCACCTATAACTTCTTCAAATTATACTTTTGCTTTGAGAACGCGATGATCACATTGTATATAATATAGACACAGATGTATTGCGCCCAGAGTGGCTTTGATAATATTCTACTCAATCAAGACAGATCTGACTTGTTT
>NC_142939.1:67854081-67871581 GCF_046866305.1 Octopus bimaculoides
ATACAGTATGATGACGGACGTTTTACTAGCGACTTAGCGACCTCTAAAGCGATAATTATGTTGTAATTCTAAATGGAATGCTTAACCCGAAGACTTGTCGAGAAGGAAAACCTTAGTGGTGCGGAAATGTAACTTGTAGACTTTACGGCTGTCACTTGTCTGGTATTGTTACAGGCAAAACGACCAAAGAACAGCGTCTTAGCTTTGACGTAATTTATGCATTAAATATGCATCATCAATCAGCCAACAACGAGGACCAGCGTGGAATACACTTAATCACCGTTTTACACAGAGAAGATTAATTAAAGAGCCCTATTTGTAACTGTGATCCGTTTCAAGGTAAAAAATTAAAATTGAAATTGGTGTGAAAAGCGCATCGCGAAGAAATAGGCGCATCAAGGGCATTACACCCTCACCCACTTCTAAACCGGAAAGGACACATTAAACGATGCAGTGTTACGTATACGAAAATATTGGTACCCGGACTAGTTATGTTTAATAAAAAAAAGACTTACCTAAGTTTCAACATCCTCTCCTCCGAAATAGTCACGTTGCACAGCAATACACAACTATCCCAGCATTCCTACCGCTTTTTGGATCTGTCCTGGAAGTCGTTTTCCGTGAGGGAGTCGACGACCTTTTGTGATTTTCTCTGGGTCTCGACAACGGTGACCTTTGAGCTGCCTTTTCCTCACGGGGAAAAGATGGCAGCCTGCAGGTGCTAAATCTGGCGAATAGGGCGGGTGCAGAGGCAGTATCATGTTCTTTTCGCTCATCGTCTTCCAAGGACGCTCTTCCACTTTTGAATTGCCTGTGCCACTTGAAACATTGTGTACGACCCATTGCCTCATCACCATAAGCTTACCAAAGTATGCTCAATGTCTTTGTTGCAGACTTCCCAAGTTTAACACAAAATTTCACGTTGGCTCATTGTTCCATGAGAAAATCGCAGACTACAGCATACACGTGATCATAAAAACACGAATTTCACAACTTGCGGAGTAAAAGCAACGATGTCACAACGGCACACTGCCTCATGAAGGTCACTGCTAGCTCTCACTGCACACGCAGCCGTGTGCTGCCATCTGTTGGCTCGCTATAGTTCTGTTCGAGGAACTTTCTGATACCACCTCGTGGGTCTGCTCAGTTACATCTGAATTGGAAGCAAATAATCTAAACAGCAACAACAACAACAGCAGCTGCAGCAGCAGCAGCAATAACCCAAAGTAAATACACTAGTTCAACGCTTGTTTATCTTGAAGCAGATCATATCTACAAGTATACTCTTTTATTATTTTTATATAACACGGTGTGACATTGTACACCACGTGGTGCATCAGGTGGTGCATCACGTGGTGTGATGGCTTTTTCTTGACAGTTCTCTTGTTGATATATTCATAGAATTACGCCAAAATAGCAATCATAACTTCGAGAGTCATAGAATATTATATTCTGTATCTGTTTGCTAAGGTCTTCCTAAATAAGGGGACACATAGATGAATCAAGCCTACATACTGTTAAAAGTTGAGAAAGGCATGGCTGGAATGCCTTCCTGGTGTCAGTGTTGGTGTAAGACTAAGCGTCGTCGACTTAGTGACTAAGAAAGAGATAAAACGATAAGACAAAATGAAATATATTCCTGTGCTGTTAGGAGGCCGAGCTCCTACGTTTAAGGCAGCGCCCTTGGTTTACAGATGAAAATGAAAATGAGAAGAAAACAAAGAACACCGATTATCAAATTGCTTTCGAAACGAAGAAGAAAAAAAAGAAAAACACCTTTCGTTCTTTCTGACTAGATTTTCTTTAAATAATTATATGACCAATCCCCATAATATCCATTCTGTTTTTCATTCAAATTCCTGTTCTATGATAAAAAGGAAAGAAACATCAGAAAATTCTTGTTTTTGTTTTCAACAGAAACACATTTTATTGATTGTTCTTTAATAATTTACTTTTGTTCACGAATTAACGAAAATTAAGACTAAATATTTATTGATTACAACATTTTGTTCTATGAAAGCCATTTTGTCTTGCGAAAATCCCGAACCAATTGCCCAATCAAAGAACGAAAATGATAAATTGTATATTACTTTCTTTGATTACAAAGTTAATTACGCAAAACAAAAATGAAGGACAATATCTTGTCTTTTGAACTTATAGATTTCAAAGAACTTCAAGACTGCAATTAAAATTCGCAATGGTTTAAACAAGTTAGAAGCGTATACTTCAGTTGTTTTTGAGAAGTACTCGATAATTGATCTTTTACAGAAACGGAGGATATTTTATATTGCAGGAAATATCGTTACTTTCACGGGAGAATTTCAAAATGCATGATTAAATAATCAAATCTTGATATTTCATATGCTTTCTTTCTTTTTTTTTTTCCTTTTGGATTAAATTATTCCTCAAACATTCACACTGTTAAAGAATACAGAAACTGCCTGCGGCTGAGCGACACCAAAATATAATTAATGAAAAATAATAATCGCAGCATTTAACGTGCAGAGTTTTTACAAAACAGATGTAAACAACTGAAAATATTTGTCACAGCATGAAGTTTATTCAAAGTCATTAACTGGACTATTTTAAAGAAATTCTGTAAATGAATCCCATCAAACACCTGGAATTTAATGCTCCCAGGAGGACGTTTCTTAATCAACAACATTCTATCAAGAAAAATAATCCGAAACAAACAATTATTCTCTATTCGCGAATACATGTGTATCTGTAGGTGTTAGGCAAAAAGTTATAGTTATGGTGAAAGAAAATGGTTGACTTAAAGCTGGTGGTCAGCTGAAGGTAAGCCTAATCTGTAACGATGCAGTTTCGATTCTTCATTGTTGCCAATGCACTACAATAACGCTACCGTTTCTTGAGATAAAAACATCTCTTCTTTTGTCACTCAATCTGTAAACGTTTGCCATAAAGTAAAAAGCGCATCAAAGAACTTGAATGATCGCTGGGAGAATTTTGTCAGCAAAAATAAGAAATAGTTGAAGCAAATTAAAAGTGAAGAAGTACTAATTTATTTTAAATTAATCAAAGAAAATGGTTCTAGTGGAACATTAAAACTGGAAGAAGAACTGATTTGGAAAGGAACAACAATATTTCTGGACCACAAACGTAAATAATGGTTTCAAATTTTGACACAGCAGTTTCGGGGAAGGGAGTCAGTCGATCACATCGACTCCAGTACACGACTGGTACTTATTTTATCGACACCGAAAGGATGAAAGGTAAAGCTGGGTTCGACGGGATTTGAATTCACAACGTAAAGACGGACGAAATTCCGCTAAGCATTTTGACCGGCATGCTAACGATTCTGTCAGCTCGCCGCCTCGACAAACGTAAATAATATTAACACTTAGTCGTTATAAGGAATGACGTAGTATTCGGCACTAATAAATGCAGAGATAATTATAGTCAAAATATTCTCTCTTTTAATTTTGAATGTCACTTTTGAGCTTAATCACAATGATTCAAAACAATTATGTTGATAATGATTGATTTTCATGTAATTAAAATCATCTACCTGATTAATTTATACGATTTAGAAATATTACTGTCTAATTAGAATTAAAAAACAAAACAACAACTTATTAGGCTAACATAGATCTAGGCTTGTTGTTCTAACATTGCCAATATTGTTTTGAATGTAGCCAGGGGAGGTGTTTTATTAAAGGCCTTTACATTGATTCAAAAATAAGTTAGGAAGTAAAGCAGATCTTTTTCCATGACACAAATGCCACCAAACTATATATTTCTCTTTGCTTTTCATTCGAAACCAACTTTTATCCTTCTAATGCAGATACCATAAATACACCACTTTCCTGGATTGATTCAATCGTCTGTATTCTTTTAATATAGCTGGTAACCTTGGCCTAATCTAAGAAGTCAACTTGGAGAAAATCGTTTTAAGAATACTGATAAATATGTCTACGTAATATGTAGACATTTTGAATTGCTAGGAGACAGTTGTCTTAAAATAACCATTGATTTGACACAAGATTAAAAGGCAAATTATTGTTTCTTATGTATTATACATAGAAAATATATAATTCTTTGCTGTCCTGAAACGTTAAATAAAACAAAATTTTTAAATAAATTCACTTAGTATAATTTGGTTGTCACTTGAACATATGAGAAAAAGCGGGATAACATTTAAAAAGTTATATTCTTTGACGTACAATTTTTCTGGAAACATATATGTGTTTTTCGTTTTACTTTTTCCTCTTCCTATTTTAATTATATTAATGAATTCAGCAACATATAACAAAATAATATTTAATTAAAAAAAACTTATCACTAAAAGAAATGGGAATTATGGTGGAAAAGTCTTTATATTTATTGAATACAGACCACTTAATTAATATGGAAAGATATAATCTCTATCTGTCTGTCTGTCTTTCTCTGTTTCTGTCACTCTCTGTATCTCTCTCTCTCTCTCCCTCTCTCTCTATCTCTCTCTTACACTCAGTCCTAGTGGCTGATCTGAGATTTGATTTAGATGTCAACTTACAAAAACAAATAACACTAACACAATTTTGTGTGTTTATAAGAATTTGAAGAAATCAAGAATTACATTAGAACTAAAGACAAACTGTATTTACAGTTGTTTGTCAAAGTCTGTCTCTAGAAACATCAGACAGTTTAGAAACTTCGGTTAAGGCTATTTTTTGCTTTAAGTTTCGAAACACAAGTGGATTATTTATGTCATTTATTTCATAATTCGTTGTTAGAATTTCTTCGTTGTTTAAGTTATATATGCATACATACATACATACATACATACATGCATATATATATATATATATATATATATAGCTTTTTACGATCACCTAACATGCATAAACCACGACACTGATAGATTCACGTACATCGAAACCCCAGTGCGTGAAAATATTTGCGTGGTTTATGCATGTGAGGTGATAGTATAACATAATATTTTACTCTCGCCAGATAGCATACCCATTTTATTGAACTTATTACACGGATCAATTCATATATATATATATATATATATATATATATATATATATATATATATATATATATATATATATATATATATAAACACTCATATATATATGTCTATTAAAATTTTAAAATATATAATGAATGCTATTATTCAGGAGAGATAATGATGTTAGTGGCTGCAAGCTAAAAATCCTATCGGCAAATTCGTTTATTTCCAACCCCGTCTTTGAAAATCGAGTGTTAATTTTTGTGGCTTCCGAGTATTTTTGACTGCTATTGTTAACAAAGCTCGTGCTTCATATCGCCGTTGATGTGGTACTTCAGCAGGGAGGAAATGAATAATAGGAAACAATGTATATGTCTATGTGTATGACGACTTTTCCTGGGGCTAAACAACAGTGACATTCATACCAACCGGGACTGCTATATCATTTTGGTAAATAATTATTTCATATACATATACATATACATACATACACACAGACACACACACACACACACACACACACACACACACACACACACACACATATATATATATATATATATATATACGCACAAATATATATCACATATTTATACAGATAGTTGGGTACATGATACATAAGTGAGTATATACATGAGTATGTGTATGCATACACACAGTCGCACACTCGGTCACATACACACACACACACACACACACACACACACACATACAGAGGCTGGAACCTTCCAGCCAGTTAGAAGCACCTTGGTCATCAACAGAAATATCACCTACTCGATGTGGTCGAATATTCCACAGACACGTGTGATTTAGCTTAATTTTCATTTCCTATTAACGTAACACTATAAGACAAACGTCGGACGTTTGAATTTGCTGGTAAATCCATCTAATGTGCTTCCGTACAGTCTCCCTTTAGACAAGGTCACTGACGATTCTTGGTCAACTTGAGGTTATTGTGAAAAACATTTACCTTTGACACCGTGAAGGTCGAACGAACACTGAACTTTCTAACTATTCCCTGAATTTAAATATTGTCCGACTGGCTCAACAGAATAAAAACATGCAACCAGTTCTGCCATTGCTACAGCAGCGACCTCGTGTTTGAATTGGTTTACATGTGTTCATGTCAGGCAATAAAATATGGCAATTTTGGCCAAGAGTTCATATTTCCTGTAGATTGTTCTCTTTTGATATGTGAGATCTCTGTTTTGATAAGTTAGAATTTGAAGAAGACTTGGCAAATAACAGGAATCACACATGTCAACACACAAAGAATTAAAGTAGATCGTTTAAATGATTTCTCTTTGAGTTCTAATATATTCTTCATTGAAATGGTTTGTATGAACAGAGACGTCGTGTTATAAATTTAAATGATTTTTCTAAAAATTCACGTCTGTAACAAATTTTAGATCAGCATTAACAACTTGTTGATTATATCTCTTAGAGATTAGTCAAGATTGACAATTTTAAATTCGAAATGCAAATATATATTTTTTCTATTACCATAATTGCAGCAGCAAAATGTAAATTAGAAATAAAATTATCTGTTGTAAATGAAAGTATAAATTTAACGGACGCTTCTCAACTCATACTCTCATTTTCTCTTGCCTATCTAGCTATCTATCTATCTATCTACCTCTTTACACACACACACACACGCGCACACACGCGCACACACGCGCACACACGCGTACACACGCGCACACACGCGCACACACGCGCACACACGCGCACACACGCATACTTGCATAAATATTCACAGTATGACCATATACGATAAAGTGAGTCGTAAAACTTCCACTGACTTAAATTATCCAAACCTTTAGTAGAAGAATCTCCAACGGAATAAAAGAAGATAATCCCTGTCAGATCAGACGATTGAAATTGTGTATCATATAGGCAATACCAATTGGACTGCGTCTGGTTTTTCAAAGTAATGTGGTGATAATAATGGACGTTTCACTCTTAACCCACAACAAAGGAACATATTCTACTTAATATTGAAAGGTAATCGATAGAAATAAAAAGAGGAGGAATTTTCAACGCGAATAGTATCATATACGTATAAGGTATATGTGCATACATTTGCAAAAAACGCGCACTTACATATACATATACGAATGTATATACATATGTGTCTGCATATATATATATATATATATATATATATATATATAAAACATTCAAGCACTGAGATTTTAAACAAGATGTCACTATTGTTAATATCATTTGTGGATAAAATTTTAAATTGATGGTATCAACAGTAGTAATACATGTGGTTCGGAGGCAAAAAGCATTATTTAGCTATAAATTACTAAATTACCTTCGAGCGTACGGATGCAGAAAACCATAAACCTGCAAGAAATAAGAGCTAAACTCTTAATTAAACTACCGTAAAGCACCAAGATAACAGAGAAATAACAGTAGGAAGGGAAACGGAAAGAGTTAGTGCATTCAAAAAATAAAACCGGAGAAATGATGCACAAATACAAATGTAAACAACAAGACATTAACAACAGGTGTATTTCGACTAAGGACGAATTAGATTAAGTTGGCGTGTGCGGAAGTGTAGCCTTACGGCAGGGACATGAGGGACATGGGAAGCAATATAGATGTTGCAAGGATGGTAGTCAAACCAAGAGAGAAAGGTCAGGCTTGGTCGAACACCGGTCACGTGGAGGGAGAGGAGAGTGATAGAAGCAGAGGGATAGAAGAATTAAGGGGGGGGGGGGTAAGAAAAAGAAGAAAAGAGACAGACTGTAGTGAAAGACGAGGGAAGGTCTGAATGAAGGGAAGGTCAAGAAAACTCAGAATGACCAGTCCTTGTTTTTTCTTGTCCCTTTTTTGTATCATCTAACTGCATGGATGTTTTGCGTTCTGTTTGTATTCTTTTTTATATATATATATACACATAGCGGCGTACGTACACTTTGGTCTCTCTCTCTCTCTGTATATATATATATATATATATATATATATATATATATATATATATATATATATATATATATATATATATATATATATATATATATATTTATATATATATAAATGTAAGTAAAGTACAGCAAACGCACCCACACACAAATGCACACACAGTCTCTTACAGATCTGTCTGACATCAGGTAATTATTTGTATGTATCTATTTCTACATCTGTACACATATACATAGATTTATATATGTACATAAATACACACAGGCTTGTGTTTGTGTGTGCCCTTATGCGCAGGTGTGTGTGTGTGTGTGTGTGTGTGTGTGTGTGTGGGCCCTCAACTCCTTGGATCTGGATGATCTCGTATCCCACCATTCATTGACTCGCCAGTTGCTGAATGCTCCACAGTCATGCGAACCCTCACGTAGCTTTCAGAGAGATTCAAACTGAATGTGATAAGGCTGGCCCCTTCCAATTACAGGTAAAACTAAGTCGACAGGAACAACATGAAATAAAGTGTTTCGCTCAACGACAAAACGCTCCACCGACAGTTGAACTTACGACCTTACTATCATAGCCTAAACACTAAGCCACCTGGCTTCACAAACACTCGCGCGCGCACACACGCGCTCATATATATATATATATATATATATATATATATATATATATATATATATGCATGTATATGTTCACACAAATAATAAATGTATTTATTTACGTCATCGCTTATCTTCCTACACGAGAAATATTTTAGTTATTATTTCAGGTCCTCGAGCAGATAGACAATGTCTCATGAATTCGACGCTATACATAGCTATCGGTCATAAGAGAGCCTGTGTGTTTGTCTGTGTCTATATGCGTACAAACATATATATATATATATATATATATATATATATATATATATATATATATATAAGTGTGTGTGTGTGTGTGTGTGTGTGTACATATTTATGTGTGGGTGTATATATACATATAGAAGGGTTGGACAAAATAATGGAAACACCTTCAAGTTTCAAACAAATTTATTTTAATATGAAGTAGGACCGCCTTTGTCAGTAATCACAGCTTGAATTCTATGAGGTACGGACTCGTACAAAGGTTGAATTGTTTCCAAAGGAATTTTGTCCATTCTTCAGCTCAGACAGTCTCCAGTTCTTGTATTGATGATGGTGGAGGATATCGACTCCTTACCTGTTTTTCTAAAATGCCCCATAAATGTTTTTTTAGCAAAACATATTAAGAAAGACTAATAATAAATAAAAAAAACATCCTTGAGTGGGTATGCCTGTCTATGTGCGTGCATATGTCTTTGTAATTATATATATATATGTATATATGTGTATATAAGTACTTTTATAAGATTTTATATACATATATTCTTACATCTACACACACACCACCACACCCCTACATCCACACATACACGCACGCATGTACGTAAATACTTACAATTCGTGCCCCACCACACGCACACGAAGGAGTGCTGAAAAGTTCCTGGCTTTGCGTAAAAGAAAATACCAAAAGGTCAGTTAATTATGATTTTATTCAACCTATTTCTCTCTCAGATCCACACACTTATTGCAGCGGTCCTTCAGTTTCTCTAAGCCCTGTGTAAGAATTCGAAAAGTTGGGCCTCCAACTAGGCCTTTCGGGAGACTCATAAAACAGAACCTTTCAAGCACCCCCACCCTCGTGTGTGCGTGGATATGTGTGTCTGAATGTTCTGCTATATTAGTGAATATGTTTTTTTATGCGTAGATCAAATCCTATATCTCTTAGTCATCATCGAAAGCGAATATTGTTTAGAGGTTGGGGGAGAGAAAGAGAGAATGGGGAAGAGAGAGAAAGGAAGGTAAAGAGAGAATGGTTGAGAATCAGAAGAAAGGGATTAGGGTAAAGATAGTACGAGTGTAATTTTGTTCTTGGCAAAAATTCTTGCGGCATTTTGAGGTAAAGCCTTACGCTCTCGGTTCAAGTCTGTTGAGATTAGCGTTGACATTTTTCCATACACGATCGAGAAAATAAAATTATAATCCCATTTGGGATGGATTTAATGTTCAAATAGAGCATCGTATACAGGAATCGAACCATAATCGAAAACTAAGAACCCAGAGCTTAACTCATAATTTGTTAAGAATCGAAGTCTTTGCTGCCCATAAGCTTTTGGAATTTCGCTCTTTACAGATTCTATTTTAGTGTCTGCTTTAAACAAGACTAAACAGTTGTAGCAGTAGTAGGAGCCAGAGCCGCCGCAGCAGCAGCAACCGCAGCAGCTGCGGCGGTTACAGAGCAGCGGCAGCAATGGCTGTATTGTTGGTTGTTGTTTAAATCCAGATAAACACCATTTAATCAGGCTGACCAATGACCAAGGGAACTCCAGCCATGACTTTCTCCCACTCTCAGAGTTGTCGCCATGACTACATTACGTATTTAAGAAGGTAAGTCACGATCTGTAGGCTATTTAGCTCCTATTTCTAGCTGTTTATGTCCACTATTGGTTCTCTCGCTGGTGTGAAAGTTTTATAATGATAGCTGTTAGCGCAGATGTTATGATATAAAAGTATATTAGACAAAACTTTAATGGCAAACCTTTACAAAGAAAGGGATGCGAATATAATTCGTGTTACTGAAAGAACATTAGATCCCAACAGTTTTAATTAAGGGGCGGAGAAGCCTCCCGACCCCTCCCCTCCGCTTTTGGTTTGTTTTTGATGTAGGCTGAAGCATCTTACAGTTTTGATTTCAACCATTAAATGTAAATTTACAACAATCCAAATCAAAATGCACAAATGAGGATGAGGATGATGATGATGATGATGATGATGATGATGATGATGATGATGATGATGATGATGATGATTATGATGATGATGACGATAACTGCGATCAGACTCGTCAATAACATTAGGAAGAACAGCAGCAGTAATAATAAAGCCATAAACAAACCCTCATCAACAACAGCAGCAACATCAGCAGCAGCAGTTGCAGCAGCAGTAGCAGCAGTAGCAACAGGACCGATTGATTTGCTTACTTCAAATCAGACGGCATAAGGAAGCATGAAAACAGATAAGAATCTCTCAGATGTCAGCTGACTGAGAGTGGTTCATTGTTATTTAAGTTTTACCAGAGGGGGCGCTGTCAATCAGAAAACAATCGACTCGTTAAAGAACATGAAAATAGAAATATGAAAGAAACTTTTATACATGGAACACACCTGAGTCACATCAAGTTTAACATGACGCTGGAATAAAAAGAAAAATAACAAGACCATTATTTAGAAAATATCGATTGGCAGTTTGTTAGGGAAACCAATATAAGTGTATGTGCAGTGTGTGTGTGTGTGTGTGAGTTGTTGTTGATGTTACTGTTGCAAGCCCCTCTTCCAATTTGACTCAGCAAATCTATTAACAAAAGGTTTCCAACCGTGGCTCTTCCGTTCTCTTTTATCCAACTCACCACCGTGTTATCCATTGTGCTCCAACTCTTTCAAGAGGGCAGGATGTGCTTCTATATCTGGTGGGAGAATCGACCACATAGAAGACTTTCTTAGTTTCGAAAAGATGAAATAACCTTACTTCTAGCCATCGAAGCAAAACGGGATTAATGTTGTGAACGCTTCTCTTGAATAATTGCGAACAAAAGTGTCTGGAAGGAGTCAACAGAAGACAAAGAGTTTCAGAGGAGCGGAAACCACTACAGAATTGATACAAAAGGCAAAGAGGGGTGAATGTACGGTTGTGGGCCAAAAGATAAAGTGCGAGAAAAATTCATTTTATACTGATGATCAGTGCGTCCTTTCTGTGGATATGGTCCAAGATGTCTTTTCATGCAAATACTATTCCATATGTAGCGGGGTCAGTTTCTCTTTGTTGAGTCTGAGTAATTGCTGGATTCTGAACTATGTTTTGGAATCAGAAGAGGAAGCCTTAGATTTGTGAAGTTGATCTTGTTCTGTTGAGGATGCGTGTTTATTAAGGATGAACCTCAGTGATGAGGTCCTAGTAGTGGAAGCGAACATGTGTGTTCTAAAGATGGCAGTAAATGGAGTGTGATAATCTTTCTGGATATGTTTTTATTACTGTTGAAAGATTAATGAAAACCCGCACTGCAGGATGTCTTTGAGGTTCTTGGTCTTAGAGGAGTCAGTACAAGCTTAGAGTGAGGTGCTTAAACTACACAGGGATGAGTTTCGGGTGTCCATCAATAGAGATGTTGTGTCATAAAAACGAAGAATATGTTTGTATTCAGTTCATGAAATCTAGAAATGTTTGACTTGAGCTGACCCTCGGATCTAACATCATGTTTAGCAACTGGAAACAATGTGAAGCCACAGCTGATGTTTAGTTTGGTATTTCGCCATTTTTGCTAATTTATTGATAAGGTGTTCCTGATTGAGAAAAATTATATTCAATACGTTCCAAGCGTGACATGCCATATTTTGCTTCTGATATATTTAGGAATACATTATCCAATGTATCGGAGGGAGATGATTTGGGAGTCTCAGAAAGGGAGATATTTTGGGGGTCTCAGAAAGCCCTTTGTAAATTCCCATTAGTGTATGTGAACGTCACAGCATACAAGTCAGTGTGTTAATATTTATAAAGAGGACTCAGCAGATAATGCGTTGGGTATAGTCATAAACCCTATTAATAAAAGGAGGAATGTTCACGGTTGGATTGACTTAGATCATAAGCCATTTTAATCAAAGGTAGATTGAGGGCTTAATATCAGCAAAAATTATACCAACAGTAAAATCAACACTAACATTTAATAATAGTTTCAAATTTTGGTACAAGGCCAGCAATTTCGGAGGTAAGTCGATTTACATTGACCCCTCCAGTGCATGACTGGTAATTATTTCAACTCTGAAAGGATGAAAGGCAACGTCGACCTCGGTGGGATTTGAACTCAGAACGTAAAGACGGACGAAATGCCGCAAAGCATTAAATCCGGCGTGCAAACGATTCTGACAACTCACCGCCTTAACACCAACATTCATAATGGTTTCAAATTTTGCCACAAGGGCAACAGTTATGGGGGAGGGAATGAGTCGATTACATCGACCCCAATAATTAACTGGTACTTATTCTATCGACACCGAAAGGATGAAAGGCAAAGTTGAACTCGGCGGGATTTGAACTCAGAACGTAAAGACGGGAAAAGGGGGGGCCAGTCGATTAGATCTACCCAGTACGCAACTGGTACTTAATTTATCGACTCTGGAAGGATGAAAGGCAAGGTCTACCTCGGCGGAATTTGAACTCAGAACGTAAAGACAGACGAAATACCGCAAATCATTTCGCCCGGCGTGCTAACGTTTCTGCCAGCCCCCCGCCGCCTTACCAACATTAATAATAAAATCCTAAACAACAACTTCAACAACAACAATACTTTTGATTTTATTCCATCCACTAAAATGTGCTCTGCGTAAAGAAGAAAAAAAAGCCTCACCTGAAACTGCAGGCGTATTCATCAATGTGCGTAGAAGGAAGTAAAGAAAAAATAGTCTGCAATGAATCAAGTTTACGTTACACATTGGAGATACCATTCTTGTTTTTACTTCGAGAAGCTGCTGGATACCAAAGTTAGCAGAATTCTAAACAAAATACTTGCACTATTTAATTGCTTTATTAATTGCTTTCAATTCAAAATTAGCAAGGACTCGACATATTTTTGTCTCTAACACCCTGGGGTCGATAAAATCATTCCCAACATAAAATGGAACTTCACGCCTTCTATCAATTCAGTTTTTTTTCCCCACCAAATGGAATAAAACTTAATTTCATTCTTTTAATTATTTTCTCCTTCGTTTCATTTCCTTTCCCTCTTTTTATTATCTTTTATTTTCTGGCTTCCTTCATACACCACCCCACCAGAACTACTACTACTACTACTACTACTACTACTACTACTACTACTACTACTACTACTTCTTCTTCTTCTTCTTCTTCTTCTTCTTCTTCTTCTTCTTCTTCTTCTTCTTCTTCTACTGCTTCTTCTTCTTCTTCTTCTTCTTCTTCTTCTTCTTCTTCTTCTTCTTCTTCTTCTTCTTCTTCTTTTCATGCCCTTTCCTTCCAATTCTTCATTAGCTCTACGATTTATGTCCTCCATCTCTTATTCCTCCATCGAAGAAGGTGACAATTAAACCAAAGTAATGAATATTTATAATCTACATTAACATATAATTATTATTCATTACTTTATTTATATTCTTGGCATTAATTATAGCCGTGCACTGTGGATCACGGTGTGATACCTTACTGGACATTAACAGTAGTAACTTGATCTGTTGTGCTTAACGGATAACGTTTGTGTAAATTCAAAATTTACTTAAAAATTATAAAAGTTAAAAAATACCCACGCTTTGCTAATTTTAACTACCGCTGTTTTCAATTTGAGATAATTATTTTCAGCCAGACTTATGGACGACAAGCACCATGCGGTGTTAGTGACAATTTACATGCGCGTGCGCGAACAAACGCGCACACACATATACACACACAGACAAACTTATAGATGCACACAGATAAGGACAAAGGCGGAATGTATAGTTATATACACACATACACGCACACACACATATATGTTTACACACACACGCTATGAGAATGTGTGCTCAACACCACATTGGTGAATAAAATATTTACCAATCTATGTATGTATCTATGTATGTTTGTGTATATATATATATATATATATATAATTATTATTCATTACTTATTATTCTATATATATATATATATATTACTTATATATATATATATTACTTATTATTCTATATATATATATAGAATATTCTATTTTATAGAATATTATACAAATTATAGAATATTTATTCGACAATTATAAACATAAATATAATTAGGAGGCAGAGTAGGTATCGCCATGACAACTTTCTCTCTCAGGGTCAATATGGCGATCACACACTATGCACCTTCCTTCCAAGCACTGCTGTAAACAGCAGATGTGGGCTGGAACGATAAAACTTAGTGCGCATGAACAACAGAGTTCAATCTCAATCTGTACCAAGTGGTTTCATTCTGCATGCTTTAGATTTATTGCTATGGCAACTGTCCGTATACTTTTTGATTAGGCCTCGTATATATATATATATATATATATATATATATATATATATATATATATATATATATTGGTTACAAAACTTTTTAAAAATTATTGTTTTTTATATAAATATCTTAAGTAATTCTACTAAACTTTGTGTTGATGAGGAGTTGTTTCCAATTCAGAAAGTTTCTCCATCTTTCAATTATTAACAATGTGCATTTCTTTCAGCCAAGTCCGGTTACTCTATTCACTGAAAGTGTTATTCAGCCCAGTTGTTATTACGGTCGACACTTCAAGAAGAAGACCTAAAATAATCCTAAGAAGATTCCATGTTTCTATTGTTTATTTTTCTATTACAAATGGTGTCACACTTTGCTCAAAGCAGCTTTGATCTTAAAGTCATTTAAGTCATTTAATCAATGAATTTTTTATAAAATATAGACAAAACAGACGTGTGGAAATAAGCAGAAGCGCCGGGAGACTGTTTTTATAAAAAAATAATTCTATTTTGAAGAGTTCTAACATCCGAGACAATTGTTGTGCTTTTACTTATGAGAGTGAGAATTCTTAACCGAGAGTTTGTGAGTTCTTCAATAAATAAAATAAGGCAAAATGTATTTTTGCCAAACGCTATTATTTCAGCAACCAGCAGTTCGGAATAAAATCATACTTCTCTCTTTAACCAAGCCGATAATGTCACAAGGCGCTTATTCTATTGCAGACTTTCAGGAGAGGACATTCATTGATTAGAGGTTGTTTGTAATATTCTGTCTTTGTTTGCACCTCTCTCGTTTTCTGTCCCACCCACGGTGGTTCCAGAAGAGATTAGTTAAACAGCTCGTGTAAAGCTTTTGTTTTATATATTATGTTTAGGGCAGCAATAAGCCTATAATTTTCTAGCATGACTGTGTTTTCATTGCTGGCTTGAGTTTTATTCTTGTGTTATTGCAAGCCAAAAATTACTTGTCAATTTAGCCGTTCATAGAGTTTTTCAAAGGACACGTGACTAGCATTCTGCGCAACATTAACATTTTCTGTCCGACTGTTGGGTGTCTTAATGTATGTATATATGCACGTACGCATTTATGTATGTCTTTTTGTAAGCATGTTTGCATTTATGTATGTGAAATTCAGCATGTGGAAAGAAAAGATCTAATAACCATTATTGGAAATTCTGTGGAATGTTGTTTCCTTAAAATTCTGAAACCATTTCTCAAATCCTTTACATGACTTAAAAAAGAAACTTTCTCACCAAAACTAACCAGAATCCCGGCCTCCTAAATAGAAGCATTTTCATTTAGCTCACAATCTACGCGCACACACACACATACACACGCGCGCGCAAGCACACACACACACACACACACACACACACACACACACACACACACACACACACACACACACACACACAATGCACAAATTTACATAGTAATTCAAGACGAATGGTACACAAAGCAAATACACATGTGAGTGTTGTGATGAATATATTAGAAAAAAAAACGCGCATAAATAACAGCGTCCCCAGTGAGCAATTCGAAGAAGGGGAGACAACCAGTGTTGCCAAAAAAAAAAAGAAAAACTTGGTGAGACACCTTTCATGATACATTAGTATTTTTAACACGTACGACGGGCTTCTGTCAGTTTCTGTCTACCAATTCCACTCACAAATCTTTGATCAGCCTGAGGCTAAAGTAGAAGACACTTACCCAAGGTGCCACGTAGTAGGATTGAACCAGGAGACCTGTGGTTCGGAAGCAAACTTTATATATATAAAACTATCATGCACAAAATACGTGATAACATGGTAAAAGTTTGATGTAAATCAACGGAAAAAATGTGGAGGAGGTCATAAAACAGAACGTCGTATGTGAATCACAGCGATTCTTTCAAAGACATCATAAATAATGAAAATAACGAATTCGAAGAGTAAATGGAAGCGAGGAACGTGGTAAGGGTTAGGGTTAGGGTTAGGGTTAGGGTTAGGGTTAGGGTTAGGGTTAGGGTTAAGGTTAGGAAGTAAAGAAATGGTCCACGATGGCAGCGAGGTGAGATTAACTGCCTCGGACAGCAGCGATCTCCAGAGAGAACAGTTAATTGTACACAATGATATAATTAGATAAACTTTCACGAGTTGTCATGTTAGTTTCAACAAGGCAAACAGGAAAAATTTGGGTTATAGAATTATGTTAATATCAAATGAGGAAATTGTAAAATTGTGGCGTACTAAGAACTATGTCAAGTTAGTAAAACTTTAGAAGTGGTTGTGTTATTATTCAGTTAATGAAATCTTCTATGGCTAAATTGGAATGAAAGCATATTGGGGAAAAACAATGCGAAAAGTAATGTTAATCATAGAAGGGAGCCAATAAGATTTGTCAATGTCTTAGTAATATATTCGAGATGTGAAGAACAGACAACGTTATGTTGTATGACAAGACTGAAGGAAGATAAATATACGAGAGCAGATATGAAATTAAAAATATTCAATAACAATTTTCAGGTAAATGAAGATAAGAAATAAAATAC
>NC_142939.1:67886581-67894081 GCF_046866305.1 Octopus bimaculoides
CACACACACACACACATATATATATATGTATATATATATATATATATATATATATATATATATATATATATGCATATACTCATTTACTATTTGTTTTTACATGATTGAACGCAGCGTCTCCAATTTGTAAGTAGTTTTTGTAACTTCATATTTTCCGACGCTACTCTATCTCTTTCTCTTTCTCTTCCTCTATCATTTTCCCCCTCTCGTTCTTCCTCTGTTACTACTACGTATCTCGCTTTACCCCTCTCGTTCTTCCTCTGTTACTACTACGTATCTCTTTTTTCCCCCTCGTACTTCCTCTCTTTCTCTTTTCCTCTCGTTGCTCACCTATTCTTCTACTTCCTCCCTTTGTTTCTCCCTCTACCACTCTCTCTCTTCCCCTTACACCGGCATGGTCACATGCTTCCGGTCAATAATCCTTTTCTTCCTTGGCTATCGCCGAGCAAACACGCGAACTACTTCGTCCCTACTTTCAAGTTCGTGCCTCACAGCGTTCATACACACATAATTTTTCTCGTCTGGCCGTAAAGCCTTTTCTGTTTGTTTTCCTGTCTTGGTTTTTGTCCGCCACTACATTCCTCCATGGCAAGATTTAATTTGTGTATACAAATTTAATTTGCGGTCCATGGGAAGAGCCGTTTTAACGATGCGTCCTACCCAGCTCTTCGAAACGCCGGTGTTAAAACGGGGGTAGCTGATGAAGAAGAATGTTCTCTATGTGGCTTGTGTGTTTTCTCGTCTACGTTTTGTTTGCAATGTCCTGTACCCAGATATGCACCTATACATACAGGTGGATGTCGGTATGCACATACCTGTACGTATATATGCATATACTCATTTACTATTTGTTTATATATATATATATATATATATATCATAGAAGAGGGAGACTACTCGACAACCTTGATGCTATTGGCAGACATAACTAACGTGAATTTAAAAAAAAAAAAAACAATGCTAAAGTCGGAGAGATCTCTGGCGGTGGGTTGTGGAAAGCATGTCGGTTGTAGCTACTTGAATAAAAAAGCAAATATCTGCGATCGCTGAATGAAGGTCTTCAGCTGAAAGTGATCCCTCTTCAATTTATTGTATTATGTTACAATGAAATCACATACAAATGTTCTCGTAACAAGTACGAAAGTATGTGTGGCGTTGGAGTGTCCATTTGTTCCTCAGATTTCCAAAATTCTGTCGGGAATAAAAGGGCCAAACCATTTACAGATGTTTATATGTGATCAGTCTACTTGCTAGAAGTAGGAGAAACATCTTCCTCATATTTTATTACCCTCTTTTAAATATATTCGAGAATACTGAACAACTGAAGGATGCTCTATTGTCTCCAGCATTTAGCTTTTTGTCAATCTTTGATAAAAGTATGGGAAATTTTATTGACCAATGCTCTTTTAAGCTCGTTTTGTGGAAATTCAGAGTGCTCGGCTGCTATGTTTAAGACGTCGAGCCATCCATATGGAGCTCTCGTGTTATAGTCTAAAAGTCAGTGTTGTACTTACAATTACAAAGATGTAGTTATGTTGTCATAGAAATAGAATATGTTAACAACATTAAATAACTTTGAAATGCCATAAGAATGTCAGATATCGAAAACCAAAAAATAATAAAGTTCAGAAGAAAAATATTTAATTCTTGAAACAATAAAAAAAACGTTTAAATATCAAAGAATTTAAGCTGTTGACTTGTAAATCATTTTAATTTTTATCATCATCATCATCATCATCATCATCATCACTACCATCATCATCATCATCATCATCATCATCATCATCATCATCATTATCATCATCATCATCATCATCATCATCATCATTATAGAGCGTACCAATTAGATAAAGGCGTCTGTTTGAGGATATGGAGGTGGGGGCATCGGGAATCAGTTCCTGATGCGGAAGTATTTTGGAGGGAACTGTGGAACAGGGCAGTGAGGGATAAAGAATGTGCCGAGTGGCCGACACAGGTGGAGAGGCAACTTGCAGACTGTGCTAAGACTAAAGGACATCAGAGTTGATCTCTATTCAGTGATACTGAAGTAAAAAAAAAAATATTGAATTGGAAAGGACCTGGCCCAGATGGAGCACACGGTTATTGGGTGAAGAATTTTACACATTTGCATGAAAGGATCGCACAACTGGATGAATGCCTGCAGCAAGGTTACGTCCCTACCTGGACAACAAATCGACAAACGTTGTTATGTCTCAAGGACCTCTTGAAATGTAAATTGGCATCAGATTTTCGACCTATAAACTGTTTATCACTTACGTGGAAGTTTAGACAGGTGTCTTGGCAGAAAAGCAAGATAATCATCGCGAAAGTAACAATCTACTTCCAGACAAACGGAAAGGATGCAAGAAACAAAATAGGGCAACAAAAGGTCACTTATTAATTGATAAAATGATAATTAGAAACTATAGACTCAGATTGGCGGGGCTGAATGTAATATGGTTGGATTATGAGACAGGCGAATGACATGGTACGGAGTTGGATAACAATGAACATGTTTAAAGTCGCAGAAAATATGGAGAAAATGGTTAATGAAAATATGAAACATTGGAATATTGATCGGAAGAAAACAAAGACTTGGAAAAGTGAACATCAGATGTGGAATATTTCAAGGTGATAACTTTTTTCCATTACTATTTGTATTGACCATGATACCGCTCAGCATGATGTTACAAAAAGTTCAAATAGCTTATGAATTTGGGAAAAGATATAAAACTTTATGCGAAAAATGATAAGCAACTTTACATGTTCGTATTTTCTCAAATTACGTAGATATGGAATTTGGGATGGAAAAGTGCGCTGTTTTGAAAATGAAACGTGGAAGATTTGAAAGAAGTCAAGGAATTGAAACGCCAAATGGACAAGCAATGAAACTGTTGAAAAAGGACAGTGGTATAAATATTTAGGAATACAGAAAGCAGATGAAGTAAAGCATGAAAAGATAACACAAATTACCAGTAGGGAGTATAGAAGTAGAGTGAGAAAAATATTGTAGTCAAAGTTGAATTTAAAAAATGTCACTGAAGCAATAAATGCTAAAACAGTAGCAATGATCGGATATGGAATTGCTGCTTGGATCAAAACCGACATACAGAAATTGGACAGAAAAAAAAAACACTAGAAAGATGTTGACAATGTATGGAGCTCACCACCCAAAAGCTAATATGAACCGGTTGTAGAGGAAGAGAGATACCTGCATGGAAGAGGGTTAATTGCTGTGGAAGTGTGTGCACAGATGGAAAGAAAATGCCCACTGGAATATTTGCTGAATAGCGCAGAAAAATTACCAAAGTCAGTGAATATGTGTGTAATATGCAACGTGGTGAATCCAATAACATTACACGGTTATATTAGAGGGTTATTTTAGCAACGATTTCGTGGGTGATTAATGGGTTGAATGGGCGCTGATGAAGGAGCAAAAACTCCCGAAATATGTTGTATACACACATTACTCACTTTTTCAATTTCGGATACGAAACATGGTAACAAAATCAGTGCTGAATATAATTTTTGTCGAAAATCTGTAGAGATGATCTTAAGTGATTGAAAAACAGGTGATCCAGTATGGAAAAGGACAAGGCTGGAATTCAAAGAGAGCAGATTGAACAGATTGAAGGGAAACCTTTGCACGGTGAGTTTTCAAAAATAATAAGGATAGCAAAAGGAAGAATGTAGAAATCGAAGGTTGCAGGATGTCACTTCCAATCCAGGAGAATGAATCGGCGAAAAACCTAAGACCGAAAGATAAAAAACAAATAATAATAACAACAACAACAACAACAACAACAACAACAACAACAACAACAACAACAACAACAACAATAATAATAATATTAATGATAATAATAATAATAATAATAATAAGAGCTACACAATATATTCACTGGGTAATTTTCAAAAACCTGGACTTGCCTCATGATAAAAACTGATGGAAACACAAACCACCCCCAGTGCTTGAAAATGATCACCTCTCACTCCTCCGGAACTTCACCATTCAAACTGACAGAACGATAGATACGAATAGGCCAGACATTATATTGAAAGACTTCAGACAAAAATCATTGATATGACTGTCCCAATCGATATAAATGTATATGTCAAGACCTTCCAAAAACTGAGCAAGTATAAAAATCTTGAAACAGAAATTAGCAAAATGTGGAACCTGAAGACTAAAACAATACCTGCTGTCATAGGTGCCCTAGGAATGACAGTGAAAGGGGCTGATTGCTACCTGGCTCAGATACCAGGAAACCTCAAAATGACAGAAATTCAAAAGATAGTGCTCATGGGAACTGCCCATATCCTACGCAAAATACTTTCTGTATTAATCTCAAATTTTAAAACAAACATAATTTTCTTATGTTTACTTAAACATTCTATAGAACAATACTTTGAGCAAAACCAAATATATGACACCCTAGCTTTAACACCAACATGGACTTCTAACTTCTTGTCTCTTGGGGTCTCTGGGTAGGACTTGGAGCCAACTTGTACAAATGCAAAGCAAAGGTCAAGCATAAAATAATGAAAATAATAATAGATATAGCATGCCAAGCTGACAAACAAGGTATGCGATAAGGAAGAAAGAAAAGTCGAGAGATACGACAGGATAACTTGGAAGGTTAAGCAGTTATGGTCGCTGGAAAAGGAGATAGTAGTACTGATAATTGTCGGAGCCCTGGGAACAGTGAGTAAATATTTCGAGAAGTACATAGAATAAATAGGGGCTGCAATAAGGGTGGAGCACTTGCAGAAAACAGCACTGCTTGGAACCGCTCGAATACTCCGGATAGTCGTCGAAAAATAAGGGGTGTTACCTTAGTTCACTTGTAGTGAACAGCTGAAACCGTAGTACATCTCCAGCGTTGTGCAAAGGCAATAGTAATAATAATAATAATAATAATAATAATAATAATAATAATAATAATAATAATAATAATAATAATGATAACAACAACAATAATGGAGTAGTTGCAAAGATAAAATAGGGCGGCTCAGTATATGGACTCGTCAATACGCTCCACATGCAAATTAAATCACAAAGAAAATAGGTTGAACTTCAACCTTCACAAGTTGTCCAAAGATGCTGAAGTTATGATCCTTTGGGAAAATCAGTATTGAAACTGAACGGGAAATTCAGGCAAACCGATTAGATGCGATTGTGAAATATTATGCTGAAACGACATGTCTATTGATGAATGTTGCAGCCACAGCTGACAAAAGGCCATCTTTCTAAATGTCTGAAAAATCTGGAGATGGAAATCAGAAGAATGTGACATCTCAAAGCAACAGCGTCACCTGTTATTATTCAACATGAGCACAATGGTTACTATCAACAAGACTAATAGCAACGAGACGATCGCCACCGTTAATACCGCCGCTGCCGCCGTCGCCGAGGCCGCCGCCACCACCACCAACACCACCACCGCCAACAACAACCACAACAACAACACCCTCGCTACAACCACCGGCATTAACACCAAAGCCACTGCCAACTCCAAACACAGCAATTAGCATTATGTTCATTAAAACAACCGCCAACAACTTTATCCAACATCAACGTTATCATCAATAATCTCTCCATCGACGCTATCAATAACAGCACTATCACCGCCACACTATCACCACCAGCATTGTGACAACCAACACTATCACTTCAACCACAATCACCACGAACACTATCATCTGTAATACCACCACCGCCACCACCGCTACTACTTCTAGGACAAACATCAACAGAAACAACAGCTAAATCTGCTGTCTTAATGCAAAAGGAATACATTTGCTTGTGTAATCCAAGATATACTTTGGCAGAAAACAGCCAGAAGTATCTCGACTTTCAACACTATCACATCACCATACCGCCGCCACCACCACCGCCACTGAAGAGGCTGCCACCACTACACTATTTGCAACTGTTACCACCACCACCATCACCACCGCCACCACCACCACTGCTATCACTCCCTCCCCCCTTACTCTATTGCATTGCTTTCTTTAATCATCTTTCCACTCATTATCTTTCTCTCTTCCTCGACTTCATTATCTCTCCTCCTCCTACTCCCTCCACTGCACCTCTCTCGCTTGCTCATACTCCTACCATCACTCTTACGAAACACCTCCTTCGCTTTCATTAAGTCGTTCCCTTGTCTTCAATTGCCCTCCCTCTCCCTATTCCTCTAATCCCCTCCCTCTCTCACGCTCTCATATTCTTTCGCTTTCATATTTTTCTCCTCCGTTTAATTGCTTTATCCTCCTCCCCCTCCTCCTCCTTTTCTCTCCTCTCCCCTCTCCATTCACACCAATACCTACACATTCCCGCCCTTTCTCCTCCTCCTCTACCACCACAACCTCCTACCTACTACACACCTAGCAGCTCTTTTGTCACAGTTCCGTGTTGACACCACCACCACCACCACCACCACCACCAAAGCCTCCTCTTCCACCGCCACCGTCGGCTTCATATTCTATAACTATTATCTATATAAGCACCGCCGCTTCCATCACCCCCACCACCACAACCACCGCCGCCGCCATCTGCTTAAACTACTACCACTACTATCAAATATACAACCACCGGAACCTCTAAGTGGGCCCTCGATCTGCTAGAAAGTGCAGTAGAATCTTCCTATATTTTTTCAAAAAGTAAGGACACATGAAACAAGTTAATCCTAGGTACACAATCACAGAACCAAACAAGTCGGGATGGTCTCGGCTGGAATGTGCTGTGATCATATTTGTACTTGGTCAAACTTGACCAGGTTTTAACCTCACCGCCCCCACCACCACCACTGCAACCTCTACTGCCGCCCAAACCACCACTACTAATATATATGAACAGTTTACTCCGCCTTTATCAACTCTACCACCACCACTACCACCAGCACCACCACTAGCATTACTAGTATACTCACCACCACCACCACCTTCTCTATTAGCATCAGCTCCAGCGCCGCCACCGCCACCACTACCTCTGTACGTCTTTGCTGTCATCGCTTCCGGCATCGTAATCATTAAACCTCGACTGTTTCTCCTCTCCCCCACCCCTCACCACCACCACCACCACCACCACCACCGCCGCCGCCGCCGCCGCCACTACACCACCATCCTTACAAACATCATCCTCTACACACCGCCGTTCATTGCATTACAACCAAAAACATCAGCAACAGCAGCAGCAGCAGCAGTAGCAGCAGCTTTGCCACCGCCACCGCAACCACCACCGCCACCACCACCGCCACCACCACCGCCACCATCCTTTCTACGGTGACAATTACTACATCCCCCACCCCTACCCTCATCCCCCCTAACTTCCACCACTTCCAGTGTAAACTCCCTCTCTCTCTCTCTCTCTCTCTCTCTCTCTCTCTCTCTCTCTCTCTCCCTCTCTCTCTCGCTTGTAATCCATTGTCACCACCACAACTACCTCTGGCTGCTACCAACACAACAACTACAACATCAGTGTCATCAACAACAGCAAGA
>NC_142939.1:67899081-67901581 GCF_046866305.1 Octopus bimaculoides
TAAGATATCTTTTTGTTCTTTACACACCAGTCTTCGTCTTTTGTTGTTTTTGTAAATTCTCACTATATATATATATATATATATATATATACACGCATCCATTTATAAGCGCACTCACCTGAACATACATACGCATCACAGACTTTTACCCCCGCATCCATACTAATCATAGGCACACACACACGCACGCACACACATACACACAAACACACACACGCAAACTCACCAATGCACTTGCTATACAGACGCGTGAGCGCGAGCGCCCATACATTCATACGCATTTAGACATGTACAAGTACACACTCCCTCACAAACACATATTCACTGATTTACACCCGCATATACACGCATCCATATAAATACACCTCTACACATATATCCACAGTAATTATATTTTCAGTGTCTCTCTTCACCCCCCCCCCCCCCTCCACTCCCGCCCCCGTCACCTCATAAATTGGTCAAAAATGACATTTAACGTTGTCTCTTGTTTGGTCGTTCTTTCCCACAGTCTTGTTTTTCCTGCCTTATTTCGCGTTTCCAAAATGCTTCAACGTCACAACTTTTGTGTAAAACCAGAATCCACTCCGCCATTGACGCCGCCACGCTCTTCTAAAACCTACAAAATTTTTTATTTTATGTTAGAAAGTAAAACAAAATATTAAAAAATGATAAATAGAAGTATAAAACATGAAGACAAAATGAGTGGAATCATTCGTGCGTAAAGTATTTAATTGCTAAACAGATTCAACGACCCGGCTAAGCTTCTTGCAATTCCTCTCACCGAAAACCTCTTTTGGGTCGCAGCCAAATCGTAACTATCTTAGAAAAACAACGGCGTAACACTATGTCTGAGTAAATGACCGGGTGGTCATGGCTGGAAGGCCTTTGTTTATACATTTTCCTGCTTTATCAGGACTGATCTGGTCTTAAGCAAGAAATGCTTTCGTTCACGAACACATAATATTTCTAAAGATGGTCCATGGAAAATATCGGTGTTTCACATTTGCACAATGCAACCACGGTTAGGCATGTTGTAAAACCATAAATTATTGTAGAGAACAACGAATAAGCAGGGTATATGAAGGACCTGTCTTAACTATACATGCACCTGTCCCCTTCACTATTCCACCGATGCAGTTTGGTGCCAGCGTCATAGCAACTGTTGCTGTCAGAAACAAAAGCGGTGAGACATACACACAACAAAGCATTTCCCTCAATTCTCTTACAGTTCCGCCATTCGACCGCCGTGGCTACTTTCTTTTTTATTGACCCCAAAATGATAAAAATGCAAAATTGGCCTCAATGAGATTTGAACTCAGAACGCAAAGAGTCGAAGCAGACACCGTGAGACGTTTTATCCGATACACAAACGATTCTGCCTGTTCGCCATGATAGCGCGCTGTATGAATAAATAGGTATACGGAGCTATGTTTTTATGTATTTAATTCCATTTAGCCATGTGGTCAGGTCACATTTTCCGATGGCAACAAGCCATGTGAACGAGATGTTTCACCATCCTTACAGCTCATCAGAAGGTAATTTATTATTCCCTGTCAGTACCTTAATAAAAGACATCTCAATGTGATCCCTGAATTTAGCACGGAGGTCTCTTGAAGGTCTTGAAACAACAATGCAATATACTCACAAATACCGAAAAGTTGTACCAATATAAAAAAAGCAACAGACTATGGAAGCCAGATATTATTATCAACTGGTTATTGTTATAAAAGTTTTGAGGCCCGAACTCATTATTATCGGAGAAGTTTCGTCCCAAACTGTTCACAGTTCAAGGTGATGAAGAGGATCAAAGTTACAGACTTCAGAACTTGATATTGTTGATTGTTGATTGAATCTAGTTCTGCGCCTCATTGTTGATATTTCATAACTTTCTCCAAATTTCCTTAGCTTTTTAAAATGTATTTAAAAATTCTATGGAACTATTAATAATTTCATGTAAATACTGGGTTAAAAAAAAAACAAAAAAACTTTGGGACTTCACATGCTACTATTAAAAGCATTATCTACTTAGATTTCTACAACAGAAAATCAAAACAAAACAAAATCGAATTGTTTTACGTTCTCTCGTACTTTCTAAATCCTTATGATGAAATTATATTTTAAGATATTTTAAAATACAGCCTCAGAAGAAAGAGACCGAGGTAGAGAGATAGATAGATAGATAGATAGAGAGAGAGGGAGAGAGAGAGAGAGAGAGAGAGAGAGAGAGAGAGAGAGATCTCCCTAGCAGAAAATAGTCCGTTCTTTTCAGTTTTCAAGGTTGTGTTTAAGAATGAGCCGTTATGATCGTTAATGGAGAAGTTAAGTCTCTTGTTATTGACAAAACCTTTTTGAGGATCCGTTAGCATGAATAATGGCTTGCTTCTAGAAATATGGACGGTAAATTAGTGCCTGGTTCCTCGATGCTCGATGTGTCACCTTTGTGTCAAAGGAATGTCTTTAATGAATCGTGTGACTTCAATAATTCTCAAAGAATTGACCA
>NC_142939.1:67906581-67909081 GCF_046866305.1 Octopus bimaculoides
GGAATATAGAAATATTGAGAATCTTCCTTGAATTCACGTTTATATTCCAAAGATACTGCAAATGTCATCTTCTTTGCTGTAGTCGACTGGACGGCGAAAAAAACAGCCATAATAATAATTTCGAAATAATACAGACACACACGCGCACATATATATATATATACACGCACGCGCGCACACACACGTGTGTAAGCATATACACCTCAACGTCCACATATTCACGTGTGTGTACGTGTGAGGTGCGAGTGTATAGTGATTGTACCTTTATATCGAATCTACCTTGATTTGTCTGTTCGATTTTTGTTTATATATCTATTCATATATTCATATATATACATATATATACTTGTATATATATATATATGCATACATATTTGTGAATATACATGTATATCTCTATATATCTTTCTCATTCACTCTCTTTCTCTCCCACCTCTCTCTGTCTGTCGATCTCTCTCCTGTCTCTCTCTTTCTCTCTCTGTATATATATATATATATATATATATATATATATATATATATATATATATATGTAACCCCTTGTTTAGACGTCACGTAATCGTAAGTGCTCACATGTGTATGCTAAGATTGGTATGTTCATGGTTTCTGGTTTGTGTTTATCTAGTCTCTTCTCTGTGCAATTTTCTTATCTACGCCCGTCTCTTTGTCTTCCTCTATCAACCTGTCCATATTTCTATATATGTCAACATGTGTGTTTTTGTATGTATATCAGTGTCTAAGTGCAAAGATTGGTAGTACAAGTATTGCCATCAGAGCACAATCACAGCGCATCTAAATACTCTGTACAATTTCAAGTGTTTTCAGGTGTCTCAATGTCCACACTCAACGACGTCTCTCTTGACACAGTCTCATACCACTGGAATCTAGGCTGACCATCGTTGAGGCAGCAATCTTTCATTTCTCCTTTGATCTTCTTTACTTGATATACAGAAACACAACAATTTTGGGAGTTCAAAAGTTGAAGAGTTTGTGAAGAGTTCGTAATATATATGCATCTCTTCAACAACTTATGAATGGTTATGTTTTCAAATCTCTCACCAATATTCAAAGAGCTGTTCCCAAGAAACATGGCTGCTATATTTGAATGTAAACATCATTAACTCGGTCATTATGGATGCATAAATGTGTGTGTGTGACTGTGTATAAAGCTGCTTCATTCTTATATGCATGTTCACAAATAAATATGCTTCTACATGTATACGTGTGAATCTACATATATATATACACACACATATATGTATATATGTATGTATGTGTATAGATACGTGAATATACACATACATATATTCACATATGTATACACACATTCACACACACACGCACACATCTCGCCATGTTGGACCGCTGAACTCTCTCTCTCTCTCTCTCTCTCTTCGTCTTTCATTTCTTCTCCCTCTTTTTTCCTCTTACTCCTAGGTGGAAGAGCTTGTTGTTCCTTCACCTGGCTTCGTCTGTTGTTTTTTTTGGTAAATTTGAACTATATGTATGTATGTATGTACGTATGTATCTATGTATATATGTATGTGTGTATGTATGTGTATATATATATATATATATATATATATATATATATATATATATATATATATATATATATATATATATATATATATATATACATACATACATACATACATACATACATACATACATACATACATACATACATACATACATACATATATACATAGGCATACATATACATATAAGTAGATAATTGTGCCCAGATTGTAAACGCACCTCTTATCAAGCCAGGATGGATAGGACTGTATGTGGTCGAATGAGCTGTTAGAAATAGCTAGCAAATCTCCCTCGAATCACAACATATCGTCTTCAAAAAGATAGACTGGTCAATATAATCTAGTGTATATCGTTTTTCAAAACAGGAGACGAAAAACTCAAATGTTCGATCTTGAAGGTTCTTGGGGGTAAACAATAATGTGTATGACATCAATAGCAATAACAACAATATCACATACATAAACCTCGGAGATAATCCTAAAAAGATTGCCTCATCAATTGAACGCAAACGTTATTAAATCATTTAGGTTTCTTCGTATAGATATCACATCATCGACGACTCACAGTTACTTTATCATCGAGCACTCATATTTTCGTAATCGATATATCATTAATCTTGCCAGCCGCCTGACAATATCTATTAATTTTAATTAATTCAATATTAATTATGTCATTTTAGATTACTAACAAAATGGTTCCTTAACGATTTTAAAATATAAAGAAAAAAAATTCTCCAAAAAGCCAACATGACGTTTGATGCCGCAAATGTCGATATTTTTCTTCAGTCATTTAATCTGTTACTTGTTTCACTCATTAGACTGCGGCCATGCTGGGGCTGCACTTGAAGAAATTTTGGTCGAAGGAATGGAACCCAGTACTTACTTTTTAAAAGTCTGGTACTCATTCTATCCTTCTTGTTGCCGAAACACCAAGCTACGGGGACGTAAACACACCAATT
>NC_142939.1:67916581-67931581 GCF_046866305.1 Octopus bimaculoides
GGAGGCAGCAAATGTGTTAGCCTGGATATAGCAGTGGTTTGCCTGAAAACAGTCAAAATTGAGTGCAAACAATACATTCTTCGTAAGATGTAAGATAAAGATAGTTGCTGTGTGGCTGGAAGGAATACAGCTGCAGCTGCACATAGTTTAGTGCAATAATCCAATTGAGTCCAACTAACGTGGCCATTTTCTGGTAGTTTTCATGCTTCTGGGCACCATTGGAGGGAATGGCAATCACGTGCCTTGTAATGGAATTGTTGAAATATAGCATTGAAAAGTGATGAAGGGCAAGTTTCGAAAACAAAGAACGGAAACAAAGGACATTGTCACTCATACTTATGTACATTTATGTGTGCAGGGGTTTGTGTGTTTATGAGAGAGCTTGCTTCAAAGTGCACAGCGCAGTCTTTTGGGTATTAGCTCTTCTCAGAGCAGCGTCTTCTGTTGTTAATCCTGGGAGAGGAAGACTGTTGACCCTTTTAGTGGGTAGGAACTTGTCCCCTCAGTGACCTAGATGCCACGGAAACCGACACAAACTCCGGCCTAATGGGCATCGAGGCTCAAAACTGAATAACATTATGTATACACGCACACACATAAATACACCCATACACACACACACACACACACACACACACACACACACAGACCCCCCCACATACGCACGTACGCACACACGTGAATGTAAAGACGCTTTACATAAAAATAACTGCAATTAGGCATGGATAAGTATTATAGGAAATATTAAGCAACACGTAGCTCATACGGAGAAACAGTGTAGCCTAACGGGGATAGAAAATACAACGCCTTCACATATATGATATTCTACACACTCAACTGCATACACACAGTGTTGTGTTATTGTGTAGACACACCTACACACACATTGTACTTCAATATTTTACATATTACCTAAAACATAGAGTAGGAATATTCTCCCTAAATACGTGCACACATAGTCTTATCATGTTCTATATACCCACCTATACACACAGGTGTTGTAATGTTCTGCGCGCACACCTACACAAAGTGTTATGTTATTATTATATGCAATGTCATAAAATAAAAACTATTAAAAAGTCAACAGACATTACAGAATATAATTTATATTCACTATAACCAAATTTACAATATTTATATCACACCGTTCAATAATGTTTATACTATCATATTCTTAATTATATCCAATTGGTTGCATAATAAACTAGATTATCCTTCGCGATGTCGTAGTTCGAATGGTACGAGAAAATATTTTTCTATAAGGTGGTATTTCAAACGAAAATGTTGGAAGAAAATTTCTGCCATATTCCTGATAACCGTAAAAGTAGGCAACTGATTGAAAAGTTGGATAATGTATTCTCTATTATCTCGGTTTCCTCAGTAGAAAGGAAATAAACTTTAAATCTCGTCATAGGAAGTAACCTGTGCAAGATTATAATCCAGGGAAAGAAAAATTGAGGCCATGGAAAATCTAAAATTTTGCAGAAGGATTAATCACTATTATCGTTTACATGTGGAAATGTGGCCAACAGCAAGTGCTACATATTTTGGCATTGACGAATAAGTTTCTAGTGTAAATTACATTACACTCACCTGTGTATACTTGACTTTGCAGTTTTTGCTGCCAATGAAGAATAGTGCCAGATTGCCGGAGGCTGCTATCTAAGCAAAACAGTGACATATGCTGATAAAATCCGGATTACTTTTAAACATTCACGTTTCTTAAATATTTTCTTTTCTTTAATCTCCGGTCCAACTTCTGGTTGGGGAATTAAGCTGAATTTTGATGCCAAACTTTCGGAATCGAGCCAATATGTATGCCTTATTCCTTCTTTTTCATCTTACCTATTTAAGTAACAGAGAAAACTCGAATTAATATTTTATAGCTTTCCAGTTTTTGTTGCTGAATCAAGAATAGAAAAATGCAAATTGGAGTTTAAGATTATTGAGACAAGTTGTCTTAATAGGATATGTTATTACATCATGTCAAAATAAATAAAGCTTCGAAGGCGTATGGCATGATGAAGAGAGCTATACAGCTTAATGAAGTGTTAATGGGTGTCATTTAGGCTAATTAACAAGGGTATACTAATTTATAAGGTATTGGTTTATACACACTACACATATAGACATATGCATGCACGCAAATATATATATATAATGTATGCATATATATGTATATATATATATATATATATATATATATATATATATATATATATAGAAAGAGAGAGAGAGAGAGAGAGAGAGAGATATGTGTGCGTGTGTAGGCAAAGGCGTAGCTGTGTGTTAAGAAGGTTGCTCCCCAACCACATGCTTCTGAGTTCAGTCCCACTACGTGGAACCTTGCGCAACTGTCTTCTACTATAGCCTTGGACCGACCAAAGCCTTGTGCCGACCAAAGCCTTGTGAGTGGACTTGGTAGACGGAAACTGAAAGAATCCTGTCGTATATATATATATATATATATATATATATATATATATATATATATATATATATATATATGTATGTATGTATAGGGATGGCTACAAGTCGCTTCATGCATTTCTTTATTAGAAATTGAGAAAGCGACTTATAACCATTACTGGATATATATATATATATATGTGTGTGTGTGTGTGTGTGTGTGTGTGTGTGTGTGTGTGTGTGTGTGTGTGTGTGTGTATAAGTTTATGCGTATATACGGGAGAGTGTATACATAAATTATGATCATGCATATACCTACTATCTCTTGAAGCTACATTATACACCCGTAGGTTATTTAAAATATCTGTATATTTCACTCTCGATAAGGAAAGATCTTATGTTGTTATCATATGCCATTATGCATATACACGCATTTATGCATGCATATATATATGTATATATGTATGTATGTATGTACGTATGCTGTAGATCAATACATGCTATGTTACGCAGAATTAACCGATCTCATTAACATTTTAATGGAAAAGAGAATTAAGACAATATTTATACCAATATATATATAAATAAGTATTGAAATATCAATTATATCTTATTTGCAATTCACAATGTAAATTAATTGTAAATATGTACTTCTAATATCTACTCACATACTCAGAAGCATACGTAATTTCTATGTATATAGATATATCTCATAAGCTAACAGTTGTATACACCTGTCTGTATGTATGTAACGTATACATACATACGGGTAAATATGTGGTTGTTTATTTCCATACAGATGTATACGTATACATCGTATATTATATTTAATCTCGAGACATTTATCTTGAATTTCATGCACAGTAAATTAATTCCCATTAATTGGGTATGTGATCAACTTAAATTGATTCAATTTTAGCGTGGTGGTGCGTGCAATTAACTAAAATATATTCATTAATCCACACCCATGCAATGGTAATGAAAACAGCAAAGAAACGTAACGCAACACTCGTTAAATTTACAGTACTCCTGCTTTTATTGTTTAAGGTGTACGGCATTCCGATGAAGCTGCAAGATGACGATGCACTCTGCTCTAAGTGCAATGATGAAAACACATCACTATAATAAAGAAGTTGATGACTTAAATCCCGATCTCTTGTTATTCAGTTCAAACACACACACACACACATTCATACACGCACTCACCCATACATTTACGCGCACACGCATGCACGCAAGCACAGACACAGACACACAAGCATGCACCCCACCCCCACCTCCACTCACCCACTCATGCATGCACACACACACACACACACACACATGCCGTTCGCGCACACACACACCAGCACACGCACACGCGTAGGTTCGCGATGGAATGGAGATTACAGATACACAGTAGGGATGGTTCTAGGAATGGCGTTTATATAAAAGAACACAAAAGGTTCCTAACAGCTGTTCCAGAGGCATTTCTTTATTGAAGAATAGATCGATAACATCGATACAGAAATGCTACTAATAACAGCTGTTGCGAATCTTTAAAATCCATGTTCCTTCTTATATATATATATTTCTTTATTGCCCATAGGGGGTTAAACATAGAGGGCACAAACAAGGACAGACAAGGAGATTAAGTTGATTACATCGACCCTAGTGCGTAACTGGTACTTATTTAATCGACCCCGAAGGGATGAAAGGCAAAGTCAACCTCGGCGGAATTTGAACTCAGAACGTAGCGGCAGGCGAAATCCCGCAAAGCATTTCGCCCGGCGTGTTAACGATTCTGCCAGCTTATATATAAATAATCAAATGTATGTATATATGTATGTGTTTGTTTGTGTGTGTGCGTATATGTGTATATGAGTGTTTGTGTTTGTGTCTGTTTGAACAACAAAAAGCAAGGATGGATACACACGCACACACACAAATGTATATATATATATATATATATATATACACACACACACACACACACACACACACACATATATACATATACATATACACATGTGTGTGTGTGTGTATGTGTGAATGTGATAACGAAAATGAGAAAATAAAAGCGAGAGATACGAGATCAAAGAATTATAAAATTCTTTACCTCTCACATATGTGCTTTTTTTTTGTTCTGTTTTTGCTTAGTATATACTCCAAGCTGGAAACTTTGTGGTTATCCTGGTTTATCTCTTGTATCGTCATGTTAAATGACGTCGTAGTTTAATTAGTGTGTGACTTGATAGCCGGTTTCTCAGCTGGAGTGTTTATGAGAGTTCAATGTTTAACTGCCAAAGCGTTGCTTTATCGACGCAGCCAATCGTTAATGTTGTGTGAAGAATTAATCCTGAAATCTACTTTAACCGAAACAACAGCTTTTTAAAAAGAAATTTAATTAAGAGAGTCATTTGGTGTTTTAAGTGTGGCCATTATGGCAAGGTGAACTTGTTCTCAGCCGACGGCCAACCTATTCAGTGATAAACGTTTCCTTGTTCCAGTTGACACTAGCGTTCTCTAACTGACGTCAGTATCCGCATCCGTCCGTTTTTCTGCCGCTAACAGAGCTATTTAGGCATACATACATACATACATACATACATACATACATACATACATACGTACATACATACATATGTATGTATACTGATTCCCGCATTTGAAAACTAGGACTCCCGAACAGAGAGAGAGAATGAATGAAAGACCTCGTGTATAAGTGAGAGGGAAGCAAAACACATCGAAGTAATCAGTTGTTCCCAACTTCCGTTGAATCAGACATTGGGATTACAAAGTAGGTTACGTAAGAGAAATGAAGTTTATGCAGAATGATTCTAATGACGAATGGGTGGATGGGAAGAATTGCACATGATCAACTGAGTCATCAGTCATCTGTGAAGATTGTCATCACGTGGAGCATCCCAGCAGAACATCGGCGAAACCAGGGACATGTGTACCAGGAGAGCATGGCTGGGCATAATCAAGTTTGCATGAAGACCTCGTGGTTCCGGTTTTGATCAATTCACTGCGTTGCACTACACACACACACACACACACACACACACACACACACACAGACACAGACACACACACACACACACACACACACACACACACACACACACACACACACACACACACAGATATATATATATATATATATATACAAATGTGTGCGTGCATAATGTGTATGCATATATACATGTTTATAAATACATATACACAGATACGAATATCAGCTAAATACTTTTACTCAAGCCTCATACCATTGCCATCGTGGAAGCAGAATTGTCCTATTTCGTTACTGAGACTGATTTTATTTACTTTAATGTGGTTTCAATTCTGTTACTCGTGGTTAGTCGATGGTTTCCTGCTATTGTTTTATTGTTATTGCCTGTTTCAACCCACCCTTCAGACTGGAAAAATACCCCGTAACGCTAATTACTCACCCAAAGTTACCGTTGACATCAGAAGTTATTCACTAGGAACAACTCAAAAAATTAACTATAGCTGAACCAGAAAGACATTATGGAGACAATAAAAAAAAATCACTTGTTAAGAATTACTGTTTACAATCGAAAACACCCACTCATTCAAATCCATGTTCGTTAAGTGAAAATTCCATAAACCTGGAGCGCGACCCAGAACACAATGGTATTACAGACACATAAGTACACACACACCACACTCTCTCACTCACTCATGTATTGCAGCATTCTTGGTGAGAAAACACGTGTTACAAGAAATGTTCTTGTTAAGGAGTGTGATTAGACTACTAATTAAAACAGAAAAGAAGAAAACAAAGTCATGTGTCCTGGCTTGCAAAAGGTGCCCCTGAAGGAACATTGTCATGGACAGCATTTATCTATTGATGTATTAGGTAATTATTGATAGGAAAATTGAAGTGGTATACATACGACCTCACAAGTGAATGTGTTGCGATTGGCAGCAAGACTCTCCCAAAAGTACAACTCACACACACACACACACACACACACACACACACACACACACACACACACACACACACACACACACACACACACTCACTCACTCACTCAAACACACACATATTAATAGAAAGATAAATAGATAATAGACAGACGTACATATTTATCTGCATAAATCCTACACTTTGATCGTAATCAAAAGGCTTATCCTTCTGGATAATACCAAATTACATTAATTTAATATATAATTCCATTTGGTATATGAAGAGAACAACAAGAACAATAAATGAATTACCGAACAAATTACTGAGATCGATATAGTCAATACAATCAATGTACATGGCTGAACACCCTTGAAAGAGCCTGCCCTTAGACGGGAAAGAAACACTGCGAAGTAACAAATCTCCATTATTGTGCTGTCCATAGTTCGATTTCATGCAGCAGCGACCTGTGCCTCTACACGTTGATTATTTGTATTGGAGTGAGAATTAGGTAACTTTGTGGTTAATTATCTTTACACGTATATATATATATATATATATATATATATATATATATATATATATATATATATATATATATACACACATAGCGAAAGTCAGTTGTCATAAATCGCTTCGATAATTACTTTGCCGATAATTCCTTATTCTTCTTCTTCGTAATTCTTGGATTAATTATTGCGCATATATTGAGTATAGCTGAACTCCAAGCCCTTGTAAATTTTGGATTCAAAGTATTTAACGAAGCGTGTGATTATATAAGATTTTGTGACAATGTACAATATAAACTTACCAATTCATAAATATGGTCATTCCCATAAAATGTATTATTCTGTACAATTCATTTAACAGCATTTCACAAATGAATTCTGCTATGAAATTTCAAATCTTGATATACTACTACTACTACTACTACTACTACTACTACTACTACTACTACTACTACTACTACTATTAACAACAACAACAACAATAATAACGATAATAATATTTATAAAACTAGCATTAATATTATTAATAATATCTATAATTCTACCCTGTAAAGATTGCAATTTGAACTATCAGTTCTCTCAATTATACTGATGAAACAGTAAGCATTAGTTTCTTACTTGTGAAGTACACATACATATATATATACATACGTATATTAATATATCCATACATGCATAAATACATATAGACATATGTTCATACAGACATACGTACGTACGTATATATATATATATATATATATATATATATATATATATATATATATATATATATATATACATATATATATATATATATATATATATATATATATATATATATATATATATATATGCACACACAAGCACACACACACACACATATGTCCATAAGCACGCATATACGCATCTAATTTAGTCAGCTGAAACCAATGCTGGCGGCTACTAGCGGCTTCTCTTTCATCTCAGAAATTTTCAGTAGTCGCCAACTTTGGTTTCAGTCGACCAAATTAAATTTATGCTCTACTTTATGATATTTGGTACTGTTATATTCGTTCGTCACTAGTATTATTGTACGTATACCAACATATAAACACATACATACAGTCAGACATGCATACATACATAAATACAAACATACATACATACATACACACATGCCTGTACGCACACATATACACATGAAAAATAACCCTACTATGATGTTATTAAAGCTGAATTTTGTTCATATTGTCGAAATAGTAATATTAAACAACACAATACATTCATTGATTTGTATGAAAACAAGTGATAAATAGACAACATGGGAATTTTGATGGCTTCGCGTTTTAAATTGTGCAATTAATACTCTACTATCATTACATTATTGAAAATTAAAATTCACGAAAACACAATTTTAATAAGGCAGGAGTGTGATCCACAATAAATGGTTTCAATTCATATCCGTTGCTATAAAGTAATTGGTCATCTGAGGCTTAATGCTTGAAATAAAAGGTCAAACACTTGATAACAAGGGTTCGTAAAATATTTCTTCCATTCTTTTATTCTATAAAATATGCAGTTGAAATCACTGCAGAACGAAATAGTCTAAAATGGTGAATTCCAGAAAGGTATGTATATAGGCATATGGTTTGTGTGTGTGTGTATGTATGCATTCATGCATGTATGTATATGTATATGTATGCATGTATGTATGTATGTATATATGTCAATTTGTATGTATGTTTGTATGTATGAGAGACACACACATATATTATACTACCCGTAAAAGCATGTGCTCAAATCCCTTTTCTCGTATGGTATGAGCCGCAGAGAAGTAATTTTTAAAGCAAGTCATTTTCGGCTGCTGTAAACTTTAATAGATTCAGTAGATTAATTAAACTGAACCGATTAGAGCAAGATTCCTGACTAATGCCAAGTTTAAAGATTCTTCTAAGTTGAATAGGTCTAATTTAATACGTCATTTCAATAATATTAATATAATGCAAGCAATTAAATGACAGAGCTCTTTTGAAGGAGTTGGCATGAGATGTAATTCCTGTATAGACCAAAGTCTTGATAGATATCGATGAGGTCAATACAAGGAAATGACTTCGACTAAAGAGATCGATTCAGTTTGAACTTTCTTCTCCTGTCACCAACGGCATCAATTACGGTACTTTTTTCTTTCTACAGATAAAAAGATTTAAATAACTTTCTTCAGAAATTTAACAGACATTGGTAAATTTCCTGATAATCAGAATTAATTAGACGCGCCGTTATTGTCGTCGTCGTCGTCGTTGTTGTTGTTCATGTTGTCTAATCGCAGGCCATGCCTAATCGCAGGCCATGCCTAATCGAGCAGACCAATGATCAAATGCTCTCCAAATGTGAGCGTAATTTATTAAGATATAATATACATAAGGTTATATAATCGAATATGTATACCGTTTCATGTTTTTAGAGAGAAATGGTAAGTTGGAGGAGATGTGGTTGTTATTTCTAGCAGCTCGAATAACCACGCAGTGACGTTATTGGTGCTTACCATTACGTTCTATAATGGAGAGGCAAAATGCGTACTTTTGAAGTTGATTCAGCAAACGTAAGATATGTGTATTCTGCATTGGAGTAAATAAATTGTAGCTATGAATAACATATACACTCGTATAGAGAATATACATCCAGCTGTATTAAAGTAGAACATAGATGAGAAAGAAAACTATTAAAGCATAAAATATTTGAGGAAACCAAAGTGAATGGTAAATAGATAAATGCAAAGAAAGAGAGAGAGAAAGAAAGAGAGAAGGAGAGAGGGAGAGAGAGAAATGAAAAAGAGAGAGAAAGAGAAATCAATTCATACATCTACATCAAAAGCATAATATTAGGAATAAGGAAAAACCCAAAATTTAGGGGTTTACAAATACGTCTCTTCCTTTTCTCTTACTTGCTTATCTTCTTTCTCTTTCTTTCCTTTTTCTATCGAAACTGTGCCGGTGCTTTACTCATCATCTATTTATACATTTTTTATAATTTCTCCATCATATATATATATATATATCTTTCGGTGTGAATGTTTTTTTATATACGGCGCCGTTTTTACAATCCTGTCAATAATAATAATAATGGTATTTTTGTATAAGCTTAAAGCTCATGGCGATCACCGTGCAATGGCTAAGGAAAATAATCTAATAAAGGGGTATATAAGCCCTCGACAGAAACAAGAAGGCTTTCCTATCCGCGTGTTAGTCGAAACCACATCCCTTTGTTATATATATACACATATATGTATGTACGTATGTATCTATGCAAGGGATTGCTGTAAAGGTCCTGGCTTTGGGTAGAAGAAAATATGAAAGGATCAGATAATTATTGCTTTGTTCAACAAATTTCCCCTCTCAGATTCACACACTTATTACAACGGACCTTCAGCTTTTCTAAGCCCTGCACAAATACTCTGGAAAGTTGGGCCGCCAACCAGGCCTTTCGCAATACTCCTAAAGCCAGGAACTTTTCAACACTCCCTCGTGTGTATATATATATATATATATATATATATATATATATATATATATATATATATATATATAAATATATATGTATATATATATATATATATATATATATATATATATATATATATATATATATATATATATATATATATATATATATATATGTATGTATGTATATATATGCATATATACAGCTACATATATATGTACCACACATGTGTGTGTGTATGTACATACACACACATTTATATATATATATATATATATATATACATCTCTTTAGATATACATGTGCATATATTGACATACATAAAACCTGTAATTTGAATATAAATGCATGCCCAGTTGCCTTCAGATATAAACGCTCGCCCCCCCCCCCCCTACACACACACACACACATACACACACTTATTCAGCAGGATTTCTGTGTGTACTCAAAGACATGTTTGAATTAATAATTCGTTTATTAAAATGGCTGAAGCAGTTGATCCTGCAATCTAAATATCATTGTTACCTTGCGGCAAAGACGATTCATTAAACTTATTCAATGCTGCAACAAACATAGAAACATAGTCTTAGGTTGTCTTTGGAGTTGGTTTCTTGTGTTAAGTTGATGCTTACATGACCCTGACCTCGAGTCATATCTGTCTTCAACTAGAAATATAAACGAGTTAACAAAAACCAGTAGACAATTGCTTTATCAGTTCAGCAGTAATAACAACCAAATCGTTATGGTATGATACTCTGCATTCTTAAAAATGGACGGATACTTTAAATGACGTAGCCATAGTTACCAGAGCCGAAAAAACATGGTATTGTAACGTTAAAAGTGATTGTATTCTAATAATGTTGACTGGGGTTATATAACCACATGACAAAGAATGGAAATTAATGAGAATTAAATCAGTTACTGCTTTTTATTTTGTCGTTTTAAATGGTTGAATTCTGTGTAAGATTCAGTTATTATTTAAGCCGCCTACAAAATATAGGCTGCAAATGTAATCTAAAAACGGCTCCTCATTTGAATTCCACGAAAACACAAATAACAGATTACAATCATCAAACAATATGAGACAGTCATGTACATAATTTAGACAAAATGATTGTTGAAGTTTATAAGCACAAAATATTATAAATGAAAAGACCAACTAAGGCCAACTGAATCACGCCAACGTCAAACAAAGACGAAATTGGAGCGGAACAGCAAGAAATTTACGGATTTATGAAGAAAATGAATTATAAGAATTTCGCCGTAGAAGAGTCACGACAGGCATTTATAATATTTCTTCACAAAGATTTCTTTCATTCAAAGATTTCTTTTCCTTGTATTCCGTTTCATTGTGTAACATATACATCATATGATATATAATTATACAAACCTATGTAAAAATGTGAATAAAATTACGTGTTTGAAATGAATATCATGTCTCTTCGATGATATCATTGTTTCAGTTCCAATACAAGATGTCAGATGAAGTGACTTATCAAACTAATACAATTTTGAAATAAACGATATAATTACAGAAACTACAACAACACATCATTTGTGTCATAGAGATCAAATGCTGTTTGTCTGCCTCAGGCTAACACACCAGAACCATCAGACCTACAAAAAAACCTACTGGAAATTAGGTCCAGACAACCTTCCTGCAATACGGACACCATTACGTAGCGGAGAGACTAATATAATAGATCAGCTGGCAGAATCGTTAGCACACCAGGCGAAATGCTTAGCGGTAATTCGTCTGCCGCTACGTTCTGAGTTCAAATTCCGCCGTGGTCGACTTTGCCTTTCATCCTTTCAGGGTCGATTAAATAAGTACCAGTTATGCACTGGAGTCAATCTAATCGACTTAATCCCTTAATCTGTCCTTGTTTGTCCCCTCTATGTTTAACCCCTTGTAGGTAATAAAGAAATAAATATAATAAATCAGCTGAAGCTTGATTAACTTTGGAACTCTGGGTCTGTGGATCGAATGAGATCGGCACTGCAACATCAGATTTTCTTTTAGGAAAACATTGTTTTAGCGATTATACAACACACATATACGCTTAGGATCGCGCGCGCGCACACGCACGCACACACACACATACACACACACACACACACACACACACACACACACACACACACACTCTCTCTCTCTCTCTTTCTCATACACGCACATACTCATATATACGGCTGGTAACAAAAGCTTGTGTCCGATCAGTGATCGTACCCAGGGTGTACAGAAAAAAAATCACATAGGTATAACGAACTTATAACACAGTGATTTAAACAATTGTGTGACTATTACCGAGTGTTTTGTTAGAAGTGGCGAATACAACCGACTCTGTATCACATAAGAACAATCCATTTACACCAAATGTTATATTTTTTAGTCCAAAAGCACATCCAAAGCCCTCTTTCACGTGGACAGCTTTTTCGATAGTCTTCTGCTTTACTAAAAATAAGTAAATTCCATGAAAGAAGGTAGGCTTAAAAGTGGTTCCTGATAGGGGACAAGTATGTGGCATCGGGGGATATAGAAGTAGATGTAGAAATGGATTCTCTAAAGTAATTCACTTCTTGTCATATTGTTTTGATATCGTAAGGATATCTTATACCAAATCATAAGAGTACATGATGGGTGGGGGTGGGGGTGGAGGGGAAGAACTATTAGAAATAAAATTTGAAGTTTAATCAGTATTAGCTAATCCGTTACCATTGGCCTGTAGTAATATGTTGCTGTACAACGATATTTCGTAAACCAAACATGAAGGGTGTAGAATAAAAACAAACTGAAGAAAAGAGATCCGGTTATATAATTGTTTGAAAAGAAGAAAACATCGAAGATCGTCCAATCACACGCATGAAATTAGTTTAGATTGTTAAAAAGAATATTAATGACCAACATACATAATTTACACTCAATTTCATGAACTCTAAACAACTAATATCATAATAATTAATTCCAAATATTTCTTTAGCGACTATGGAATCAACGACAACAATGAAGTAGACATCCTATAATTATTCTAGCTGTTAGAGTCTTAAACCCAATCGACTTCAACATTTATAATTACAAAAGAATGTTTTGATATCAGTCGTAGAAGTGTGGATGAGGGAAGACACGTAATTGGAAATGTTTTTTTCGGAGTAAACACAAAGAAATAATTTTTACACGAATACAAGAAAAAAAGAAGAAAACCCATTCACACGCAACGCAAATCACGTTACACAACACAGGTAACTTCACGACATTTTAAAATGAAATGGAAGACAGCAATGGGAAATTTATCGACAAAAAGAATTCTATTACAAGTTATGAAGTAAATTAATATTTTCAGAAAAACACGTCTCAAAATAAAAACTAAAGCTAATAATTGTTAAATATGACCTGTGTTTTATAGTTGTTAAAGCAGCAAAAATGTGTACCATATTTGATATTTGTGTTGACATACAATATTATATAAGAGTTGTTAGATCGTGTGGAATCAAAATATAAATACGCTGTTTAATGTCCCCCAACTCCAAACTGGATTACTCCAATGGAATTTTTTTTATAAGATGTAAGTAAAAAGAATAGGAGACTGCTCTGATATAACTGACATGCGCACTCTATACTATAATTGATTAAAAACAAATTTACTGATATTGTAATCAAGGGCTACCTTTGAAACATGGGTCTCTGGAATCAGAGTTCATCTGGAATTACAGAATAACAGCAACAAGTATAATCATGGATGGTAAATAAAAGAAGGAGTTATTTAATGGCCGTAAGCTTTGCTTCTAACTTGCCAGATCGCCCCCTTGTGGGAAAGAAGGAAATCAATTTCACCGATTCAACTGCTCAGTTAATATTTATTTTGTCGATCGCGAAAAGATAGATGGCAAAACGGATGCCGGCAGAACTCGAACTCAAAATGTCAAGACGAGAAATGCTGCTATGTTTTCCTCTGATCTCTCACGCAGTGAGCATTTCACCACCTCGCCGCCGCCTTCATAATAATAATAATTAAAAAAATAATAATAATAATTTCAAATTTTGGCACAAGGCCAGCATTTTCGGCGGGGTGGGGGGAAGGTAAGTCAACTGGCACTTATTTGATCGACCCCAAAAGGATGAAAGGCAAAGTCGACCGCGGTGGAAGATGCGCTATAAAGACGGACGAAATGCCCCTAAGCACCTTGTCCGGCGTGCTAACGCTTCTGACAGCTAATAATAATAATAATAATAATCAAGTCAACGGAGCATTGGGTCGATACTGCCCAATCTGAAAAAAGAAAAACAATCTGAAAACTTTAGAAATACCCTAAAATCTAGGTGTATTGCAAAAGTTGGCATTATTTGGAACTGCATGCATAATGCATAATGCATAAAGTACTGACTGTCTGAGGTCCTTGTTGTGACTTGACAAACAGTACAAACTCCCCGTAGATACAATGTCTTCAATCAACAACCTCATGATATTGGATACTGTGCGACGTCTATAATAATAATAATAATAATAATAATAATAATAATAATAATAATAATAATAATAATAATAAAAACAAGAACAACAACAAAAACAATGACAACAACAACAAAATAAACAGAATAAGAACAAAAACAATAAATATATAAAAATTTGTCACCGTCTATGTTGCTATTCTGAACCATTGAATAGCATATCTTGTGATATAAATAATTACTAAATCGTATTATATTTC
>NC_142939.1:67934081-67964081 GCF_046866305.1 Octopus bimaculoides
CATCTATAATTATACAGTCACTCATGAATAAGACTCAGGAAGCCTAATCAATACCATTTAATACTTATATACACACACGCTCGCGTATACATACATGCACACACATTTCTATCTACAAATGGTGATGCAACGAATGGCGTACACCAAACATTCTGAGTTTAGTTGAAATCTTCCACTCAACTGGAAAAGAAAATCGAAAACTACCAGTAATTGTTAGCAGCCAGAAAGAAGAAGAAAGGGAGACACTTTCCATAAATGAATTATTTTTAGGAAAAACGGGGTTTCGACTTGACAAATGGTCACCAAAAATCTGAGAATCTACTTTGTTTCTCATGTTGCCATTGGTTGAACAGAGGTACAAGTGGCTGCCATGAAATTGTAAAACTGACGAATGCGTCGTTTGGTTTGAGTAGTGAGTGTAACTTCTTGGAGACGGATGAGGTCGACTAACTTGATTTACACATGAAGACAAAGCCTTGTCTGTTGCTCCTCCTACCGGCTCAATGGGTTATAGCAATCAACATATTTGCTAAGCGCATATTGAACATGTCTGGTCCGTAACATACATTAAATCAAAGCAAGTTGGATATTTATATTAATATTGACCTTCGATTATTTTCTTTAGAACACAAAACCTGAGAAATTCTAAAGAAATCTGAATCGGCAATATCGGAAATATATTTTGTAAAAAGCAATTGAAATTTGAATTTCATTTAAGATTTATTTACTTTGAACTCTTAAATAACGAAATTATCTTAGAAAGTCAGATATGGAATATTGTCAGAGGAATCTTGTATTTACTTTTTCTTTTAGTTCTTTGTTGATATTTTTGTTTTTTCCCTACCTTTACCTCTCTTCGTCCTTCTCTATTAACTATCGACTGTTTTTTTTCACTCCTTCTCTCTCTCTCTGTATGTCTGTGTGTGCCTGTATTTGTATATATATATATATATATATATATATATATATATATATAGTGTATATGTGTGTGGCCGTGTGAATATATACATATACATGTATGTGCTTATATGTGTCTTTATTTATAAACGCTATATTGAAAATACGAGTATGCAATGCATATCAATGAGGTTGCTACGTCATGGAAACTTTGATAAAACACAATCTAGGGACAAAGTACGAGGGTCAGAGAGCAAGATACGAAACAACCCTAATAAAACTTAATTGCAAAATGGTTCGGTTTCAATATGTTATACATAAATAAATGGAAAGGTATTTGGACTATATTGGGTAAATGCATACAAACACACATATAAGGTATACGTATATATATATATATATATATATATATATATATATATATATATATATATATTTCTCTGTCTCTTTCTTTCTTTCTCTCTCTCTCTCTCTCTCTCTCTCTCTCTCTATATATATATATATATATATATATATATATATATATATATGAACATTCCTCTGTGGGTGGGTACGATTACATTCAATATTAATTTCATTAGATTTTCTCTCCGCTCAGCTTCTATAAATTTTTGTTTTACCTTTCCCCATTATATATCCCCAGATATATTTATATATTACATTTGTATACCTTTAACAGTAGCCAGGAACAGGTTAAAGACTTCTCGATAATGGCGAGATATTCTTACCTATTTTGCTATTCATACGCATCAATCTTGTTATATCTATACATTTTATCTCTCCAATCCAATATTCCTAACTGTGTAGTTACAGAACCGCTGTGAATGCAGTCCGGTGTTTCTATTCAAGCAGCGTGGTTATTACAATGACACGATATATATGATTCATATAGAACTGGGCTAGCAAAATTATCGTAATTATTTCTTCGTCTTCTATCTATTCGGCAGAGTTTTAGTCGTCCCCAGAGATTATTTCTGTGTGTTGTCTAGAATATCATCTAGGTGATGCCTCCATTTAGAACGCAACACATCATTCTCACTATTATATAATGTGTCTATTAACCTACAACTAGAGGGTAATCTCTAAGAACATCAGCACTGACGGAACTTTGGCAATAGTAACCTATTACAGTTATTGCAACATTGTTTTGTTACGCTTATTGTTACCGGCATCATTTATCGATATATATATATATATATATATATATATATATATATATATATATATATGTGTGTGTGTGTGTGTGTGTGTGTGTGTGTGTGTGTGTGAGTGTGTGAACGCGTGTGTGTGCGTGCGTGTATACTTTTCAAGGCTTGCAGCATTTATGGCTACACAACCGAATGAATTTTTTTCCCCGCAAGCCAGTAGCACAGAATTTAGTGGAGATTTGGTTGCTATTTCTAGCAGGTCGGTCTCCCCCATCGTTTCTTTATTTGTGACGTTCTGAGTAGTTGTATTCACATGAATGTCTTGCTTGAAGCATTCTCTTGCTTTGTTCTGTAAATTTAAACACAAAGGAAAATACGTTTGTTATAATTTCAAGATTCCTACACACTTTACTTTGCAATCCGTTTCTTGCCACTGTACGTTTGAAAATATTGTGGCCTTGCTTTTAATGAAAAATTCCTTTCTCATTATTATTATTAATAAAACACTATCCATAAGGGGGCGAGATGGCAGAAACGTTAGCACAACGGGCAAAATACTTAGAGGTATTTCGTCTGTCTTTTATGTTCTGAGCTCAAATTCCGCCGAGGTCGGCTTTGCCTTTCATTCTTTCGGGTCGATAAATTAAGTACCAGTTAGTTACTAGGGTCTAACTAATCGACTGGCCCCTCCCCCCAAAATTTCGGGCCTTGTTCTTAGAGCAGAAAAAACTTATTTAAACACTATCCTATTTAAATACAACCTGTAGCATGAACTACAAAATACTTTGCTGCTGTAATATCAAACATTTAATTTTATCCACGCATTTCAATAGGTGTTTGCTATGGAAACTAAAACCTGTATGTGTAAACATAAATCTCGACATAGACTAGAGATGTAAACATTTAATCTGGGAGTCGATCGTAGAGCCGTCTTGAAATTCTCTTTTAACTTGGAACTCAATATACAATAATTAGTGACAAATAACTAAATCCTTACATTGATTTTTTTTTTATCGGAATTCTTTCAAGGCTGCTCTTTCAAATTTGCTTTTAGTTGCTGACCTGAAGTATTTGTTCAAGTCAATACTGGCAAATTTTCCAAAGTTAAAGAACAAGAACCAACATGAAACAAAATTTCGAAATGTTTCAAACTTTACAAGCTTTTCTGCAAACAAACAATCATACAAAAACATGTTTTCGTGAAGAAACTTGCGTGTTTATGTGTGGCTTTGCGTATCGAGTTAAAATCTTCGACTAGAAAAAAGTATTTTCTTTAAAAATACACAAAAGTCTAGAATTTATTTGGGAATAAGGAGATGAATAGGAAACAGTTGGTCGTTCCAACTATATTGAAGGTTTTTGCGCTGAATTTCTACTAGTTTATTATACATATATGTGTACATATATATATATATATATATATATATATATATATATATATATATATATATCGATATATTTTGAGAAAAGAACCAAGGTTCATGAACTCAGCGGTGAAAATCCACAGTCACATATAGAAAACTAATAAGTAAAAGCACAATAGATAAGTATAATATAATACAAAGTAAATATCATAAGATAATGATAATATTATCATTATTATTATTATTATTATTATTATCATTATCTTATGATATTTACTTTGCATTATATTATACATATTTATTGTGCTTTTACTTATTAAGTTTTCTATATGTGACTGTGGATTTTCATCGCTGAGTTCATGAACCTTCGTTCTTTTCTCTAAAACTATATATATATATATATATATATATATATATATATACACACACATAGGTTTATTCACAACTGTCTCTCTCCCCTCTACCCCTCTCCCTTCTCTCCCCCTCTCCCTTCTCTCCCCCTCTCCCTTCTCTCCCCCTCTCCCTTCTCTCCACCTCTCTCCCTCCCTCCTCGCACTCCCCCTCTCTCTCTTTATGTGTGTATGTGTTTACATATGACTATGTGACGAAAGAATGTCTCATACACAGACATTCACTGCTGGTAAAGACACGTCGATTTTCTCTGTTGTTCTACTCAGTTTTGTTTCATATTTCATATTTCTGATTCCCTGAACGAGATGAAATGGCCTGACCTGACCTGACCTGACCTCACATTTGTCTATTTCAGTACAATCCTGTCCAAATGATTATCTCTAAAGTTGTAGATGAAATGATATTTATTGTGTAAGAGGTTTTCTGTGTTAATTGGCATCGACATTCTCTCCGTTAGAAGAAGATTTTAGATAATGAAAGTTGGTTAGTGTCACATTCATTAATTACATGCCGTTGAAAGAGATAATGAGGGAACGTAAGAGAAATAACAGCTAAATCTCGGTCAAATCTTACCCTGCTGCCTGAAGGAGAGGATGCAATAGACAATGTAGTCTGGCATACTACATAAAAGATGTGGTGGTCACCAAACTAAATACTTTGCCCATTGGGTTGACCTCGGGCTAAATGACGAAGACCACAATGAAGATGCTTTGTCCTTCAACGTTCATATATATGATCACGTGGTCAATCAACGATCAATAGATAGGCATTGATCTGAATTTATGTGTTTATGTGGTTGCTAGTCTATGCTTACGTTCAACTTGATTACTTGTTAATGTGTATAAGGCGGCGAGCTGGCCGAATCGTTAGCACGCCGGGCGAAATGCTTTGCGGTATTTCGCCCGTCGCTACGTTCTGAGTTCAAATTCAGCCAAAGTTGATTTTGCCTTTCATCATTTCAGGGTCGATAAATTAAGTACCAGTGAAACACTGGGGTTGATGTGATCGACTAGTCCCCTCCCCACAAATTTCAGGCCTTGTGCCTATGGTAGAAAGGTTTATTAATCTACTATGGAAGACCGAAGGTAAAGTACACACACATTCACACTCAGATACACTCACACACATAGACACACGCGCGCGCACACACATACACACCTCCCTCTCACACACATATCACTTTAAGTAATGTGAAGCTAAGTCAAACTCATTAAACCTACGTAACACCAACTAAATGCCTTCAGTGTTACTTTCTTTCGTTTGTTCACTCACTTATGTCTATGAATACATGCATATATATATATATATATATATATATATATGTGTGTGTGTGTGTGTGTGTGTGTGTGTGTGTGTGTGTATGCATATATGTATGTATTATATATGTATGCATATTTATGTATAAATATACGCATACATGTGGAGGCGAAATGCCCCGGTGGTTAGGGCAGCGGACTCGCGGTTGTAGGATCGCGGTTTCGATTCCCAGACCGGGTGTTGTGAGTGTTTATTGAGCGAAAATACCTAAGGCGCCACGAGACTCCTGCATCGAGTGGTGGGGAACCCTGCAGTGCTCTTTCACCACAACTTTCTCTCACTCTTTCTTCCTATTTCTGTTGTACCTGTATTTCAAAGGGACAGCCTTGTCACACTGTGTTACGCTGAATCTCCCCGAGAGCTACGTTAAGGGTACACGTGTCTGTGGAGTGCTCAGCCACATGCACGTTAATTTCACGAGCAATTTATTCCGTTGATCGGATCAACTGGAACTCTCGTCGTCGTAAGCGACAGAGTGCCACAATACGCATATATATGAATATACATATATTATCTGCCTGTCTGTCTCTCTATGTATGAATGTATATATATGTATGTATGTATGTATGTATGTATGTATGTATATGGATTTACCTAATTTATAATTTGGAAAACCAACAAGATTATTCCACTGGCAACGGAAAAGCTAATCTCTTCAAAATGCTAAAACGTTTCTCAACTCTGTAAATCTGATGTGTATCTGTGAGAATGAAGTAAAAGACGAAATGACGACGACGACGACGACGACGACGACGACGATGATGACGATGAAGATGAAGATGAAGATGATGATGATGATGATGATCTTGATGATGATAGCTACGAGAATTATAATTATATATAGTTTGAATTGCGAACTGTATAAGCAAAATATATTGCTTAAACGAATAAGACATTTACAAAAATTAAGTAAACAAACCGAAGCAAACTTAAAACCATCGTAATTTTAAAACAATTGATGCCCGATATTTGAATAAACAGTTTGAAAATCATGAATGAAGATATCTACAAAAATACACGTGTCATGTCGTATAACTAATAAGAGAAACTGGAAAGAAAATAAAGGATCCAAGAAAAGGGGAAAAACGTTCAGATAATTAATAAGTATTCCGACAAAAGAGAAGACATTTTGTAAACCAACGAATAGCTTGAAAGGTATGAAACTTCGGATCAATGAGAACAATTCTTCCCAGACAATGCGATATACGAATGAAAATCTTTTAAGAGGACTTTAACAATAACACTAAAAACTATGGCCTCTAGAACCAGTCATACACATGCTTCAGGTTAGATGAGACTAATGAGAAGATTAGAGGAAAAGAGAAAAGGAGAAAATTAGGACAGGGCATTGCAGAATAATAAATATATACTAAGCCGTTCCGAGGCTGCCAGTTTAGAGCTAATATTGATATAATTAGTTCACTTCATACACAAGCAATTCGGGGTCTGATATACATAGAAAACTACTACAAAATAACAATAATGGGACTAGAAGAAACTGGTTAGAGTAACAAAGAATAGTGAAGAAAATATACTTGTATATTATTAGGAAACATTTAAAATTATACTGCTGAAAGTTATCCGTACTTAAAAAGAGGATTGACAAAAGGGAAAAATGACAAAATAGGTCAACTGAAAGCAAAAATCCCTAACCACCGAAAACCCTACAACAGTGAATACAGAGCAATAAGCACAGTGGGATGCTGGAATCTTGCAATGAAGTTAAATTTGTTGACTTTGTTGGAAAAAATATGTTGGATGAAAAGAATTAACGAAATCATCACTGGTAGTCCGAGAATGGACAACAGAAGATACATCCACAGAATTGGGACTTTCATACACTGCAGGTTTATGAGCATAAACCAATACAAGAAAAGATTTCAGAAAATGACAAAGCGATTGATATACTATGGGGTTCGCTCATTCATACACCCATGGGATAAGTCAATGGGATACCCACATGGCAATCAAGAAAAAGAAGTACTCCTTGACCAACCTATGTGTCTTATCAACTGATGATGGTGCATTTCAGAGAGAAATATGGAAATCGTCCAAATAAATGTCCTAGAAATAGATAACTAGAAGATAGATGAAAATAATTCCGTTAATAATTGGTGCCTTGGGATTGATTAAAACATATGCTGCTAAATAAAGAACCAAAGTTCTAGGACACACATCTAAACAACACACAGGAAGTAGCTGTTCTGTTAATTGGTAGAGTTCTTTCAAAATATGACAGAGAACATAAAACAAAAGAAAAATTCTGCCGTTCTGCGGTAAAAAGCACGTAATGAAAATAGAACTACTTGATAATAATAATAATAATAATGGTGATAATAATAATAATAATAAAAGTAGTAGTAGTAGTAGTAGTAGTAGTAGTAGTAGTAGTAGTAAATAATAATAATAATAATAATAATAATAATAATAATAATAATAATAATAATAATAATATAATTTAAGGTGAATAAACACGCGAAGATGATAATCGTTGAGTGAAAAGTTGTTAACTAGTAGCGAGACTAAGAAAAATGGTTTGAGTCTGTAGAGTATGAAGCAAGAAACATCTTGTGGTAAGATGATATCACTAAGATAAGAGCTAATCATTTCGATGGCAAATCATGATATCTTATTTGCTGTGAAGACGAGACTTAGAAGAAGAATTACATTGAGAGCCAAACAACAGCAAATGTCACCATACGTACATACATACATACATACATACATACATACATACGCACACACATATATGCACTAAGAGGGACTACTAGAAATAAAAGTCAAATCTCCTTTACGTGATGTTGAACTACGTAGGGAAAGTAGAAAACTAGAGAAAAACGAGCATGGCTGAAATGTCATTAATCATAGACCCACTGGATTCGAACTGAATCAAACAACATTGAAAACACCAGCAGCTGTAAATGTAAGGAACAGACGATAAAGATACGATGAGGTCGGTGGCGGCGTATTATAAGTATCAAAATCAGTCGAGTCTCGTTACTCTACGAAAAGAAAGGAAGAAAAATGCTGGACAACGTGATCTTAAATACATAACACTTCAAAAGAAGATTGGATAGTTATATCTGGAATGCGTTATGAATATTGGAAATGAAGCCTAAACTCAGGCTAAACAACAATTACAGCAGCACTAATAAGTACAGACATGTAAAAACAGGAGATAATTTTCAAATAAACATTTAGTCCTATCTAAATTGAATGTCTAAACGTTTTCCTCGCTTCCTCTGTACAGTGAACTCTTTATATTTTATGAGCTTTGGGAACAATTCTTATCAGACACTTTGTTAAATGAGCACAAATAGTTGTTAGTTTATTTTTTGCATCTGTAATTTTAAATCTTTAAAATTTAGCGAGATATATTTGATGAATATCCAAAGCTTTTAACTGGTTTTAACGATCAATCTCACGTTGAAATAAATATAAAGATGGATATATAAACATAAGTTCGTGGCGCGCACACACACACAGACACACGAATACTAACGTATATATGCAAAAGTTTAAGTTTAGACAGAAGAAAAAAAAAGAAAAAGAAAAAGAAAAACTATAAGCATGGGTATTATTTTGATGTCATCAGTCAAGGACTTCAGGTAATAAATGACTTCAATTCACATTATCAACAGCAGTGTTCTCTTCAGGGTACTGGTGGATTGATAATTAACGCTAAACACACACACACACACACACACACACACACACACACACACACACACACACACACACACACACACACACACACACATACACACACACGCACACACACACACACAGAGGGTCAATACAAAGTCGTAGTACAACTTCAAATTACCATAAACATCGTATATAATATATGATATAATAATCAATCTGTGACAAGGATAATTGACAGATTGTATTACATATCTGAATAGATTTATGCGAGATAATGAATTTTGAACATTTCGCTCAGCATTTAACCTGCAACCCGTATAGAAGTTATAACAATACATGTTACCTCAGCTGCCTCATAATAATTAGTCATAATCAGCCAGGCAACAACATACAACAGTTTTTATATATCCACGTGACATATACATGCGGTACTCATTAATTTAATGAAAAACTTCATAAATCTTTGAGTAAAACTGTTCTGAGCAATGCTTATAAAATAGATGCAACAGGATTTTGGACCTTTACTGCTTAAGTCTAGCAGATAAAGATCGAAAGTTGTACGAATTTTTAAAATTAAAACTAAAATGTCAGAAGAATGTTATAACCAGCCTGGGAATTATATATATATTTTCACAGAATAATGCCACACACTAGACTTCCATAATAAACACATTTTTACCGAATGCGAGGAAAAGCGACTCTTAAAAAAACCAACCTTTTAAAAACACACATATATATATATATATATATATTGTTGCTGATTGTGTATGCATGCATTTACACAACTGCGTGTAGCAAATGCGAATCAAAAATTAAAGCTATAAAAATCTAAAATTTAAAATTTATACCCGCTCAAGTGTATTTTGACGGCCATGTACATACACACACACACAAACGCACACTCATATACACACATACATATATTGATGTGTATATATATATATATATATATATATATATATATATATATATATATATATATGCATATAGTTGTATATATATACTGTTGAAACTGATTATGTAAGAGACCTGTTTTGTGGTAATTAGTTTGATTAGCACGTTGGTCATCAGTGACCTTATCTGACTCCAGTTTTTGTAATTTGAGTTTGGAGATTAGAAATAAATATTGGTCATCTTCTTGTCTCTATGCTAGTGAAATGCCCTAATCATTTCTTTTGTCTGAGTAACATTTGCAGGATTTGATGCTTTATGCCAATTTCTTCTTCACTATAAGAAGGCACTTTGTCTTTTAATGTCATCTTTTCCACATGATGCACAATTCCACCTCAAATGATTCCAATGTGTTTCAAAGAACATCAATTTTTAAAACTCGTCATTTCGATGATTAATAACTCTAGCTTACATTCCCGGCGCTCTTGCATTGTTTATAGCGATGATCTTCGCATCTTCTCTCCTGAGAGTGGTGGCAGGGACTAAGGGTTCTAGATTCAGATCTGCTTCCAGTAAGATGCAAAAAGACTTCTTAAGAGAGGTTAATCATAAACCAACTCACCACTGGGGGCACTTTGCCCAACTGCACAGTAGGATGCTCAGCCATGAAATTTTATTGTAGCTCTGTACTTCATTCATCATTTAGATTTGATCGAACAGAAAATGTACGAGGTGTGATGTGGGATTCAACTCCATCTTGTAGTTCTTTGCCATAGAAATGTTAGTTTCTTCTCAGAGCTAATATCTAATCAATAACTAAACTACTACAGTGCGTTCCAGCTAAATTTGATAGCTCACATAAAAGGAAATGTAAACACAATATCCCATCAAAAAATCAAAGCATATCAGCTACATTATGGATGGTAGATAAAAGTTTATTCAAATTCGGTGCCCACAATTTCCACCACGACTTCAGGACGACTCTGGAGTCTCGCGCATGCGTTATTCACGGTGTTCCTAGGAAATATTCGATAACCTCTTTGGTCTTGGCCACCAGCCCAGCTTTAGGATGACAGACAGAGCAGTCAGTGTTTTTATCAACTGTGTTAACAGATATGGAGGTTTCCAGTCCGCCATGTCAGCTAACTTTTTCTAAATTACAACTGTAACCATTATACTCAGTAACGTAGTTGACTATTCACCAATGCAGCAAACTGTTACTGAAGAAAAGAAGACATAAGACAAACCGTCAAATTTAGCCTGAAAACCCTGTAAATTATTTCGTAACTACATTTAAAGACTGGATGTGTATGGAAATCTTCATTTTAATGTGAAATGTGGTCACACAAGATGGCTTATGAGCCCGGAAGAATGAGAAACACACACACACTCTCTGTCTCTCTGTCTGTCTGTCTCTCTCTCTCTCTCTCTCTCTCACACACATACACACATACAGCTTGTGTCTATCACTTGCGGCTATCCTTTTATTAACACCGCTATACTTTAGATGTTCCCCAAACTTGCTACTAATGAACAATAAACGCAGACGAAATTTGGTTTCGTCTATTTTAGCTATTCTGTAGGTTGTGAAAAAACGACGATATTATTTACATGAAATCATATTAGTGAAGCGGCAGGTGTTAAACTTGCTTGCTTAATTCTCTTTGAGCAAAATCCACAGAAAACTGATTGTACACTTGGCTTTTAAAACTGGACGAAACTTGAATATCTTTGTGCTTCTACTTCACATACAAAGAAACATGCGAACACACAGCCACGACTCTACACGAAAGTCTAATTGGACACGCAAGGAAATACTCCATAGTCATTTTATATATATATATATATATATATATATATATATATATATATATATATATATATATATATATATATATATATATATATATATATATATATATATATATATATATACACACACACATACACAGGGTCATGTGCAACACTATATACAGCGATCCATATATAAACACACCGTACTATCATCTTCTATATTCCCGTCGTCCCTATTTACTGCGTTATTCTATTTGTATTCTTTTCTTTCGTTTCCTTCCACTCGAAAGCCGAAGATTTCAATATTGATTCTAGAACATTCTGACAGCATAAAGTTTTCAGTAATTCTTTGAACTTAAGACAAGGCACATTGTTTTTTCTCTCGTAAAATGTCAGTAAACTGCACTCGTAGAATATAGTTCCATTTAAAATGCATCAATGTCGTATATGATAGCGCTCTTTCCTGTGATTAAAACTTCTTTTCTGTAATATTCATAAAACCTTTTTTGATGTGAACCATTCTATCAGACGCAGATAAAGTCAGCAACTTCACCAACGGAAAAAAAACAAAAACAAACAAAGAAAACACATTTTTCATCGTTGTGGTTTGTTCAAGAATGGACTTTCAAATTTCTTTATCATTTACGTTATTATTATTGTTACTGGTATTGTTGTTGTTATTGTTGTTGTTATTGTTGTTGTTATTGATGGTGGTGGTGGTGACGCTCGACGTTCCACTCTTACTGCAACTGCTGTTGGTGCTCTCATTGTGTTTCTATTGTTACCTTTCTGGCGTTTGGGTTGCAACTCTTCTTCTTCTTCTTCTTCTTCTTCTTCTTCTTCTTCTTCTTCTTCTTCTTCTTCTTCTTCTTCTTCTTCTGCTTTTCCGTCTTCTTCTTCTTCTTCTTCTTCTTCTTCTTCTTCTTCTTCTTCTTCTTCTGCTTTTCCGTCTTCTTCTTCTTCTTCTTCTTCTTCTTCTTCTTCTTCTTCTTCTTCTTCTTCTTCTTCTTCTTCTTCTTCTTCTTCTGCTTCTTCGTCTTCTTCTGCTTTTCCGTCTTCTTCTTCTTCTTCTTCTTCTTCTTCTGCTTTTCCGTCTTCTTCTTCTTCTTCTTCTTCTTCTTCTTCTTCTTCTTCTTCTTCTTCTTCTTCTTCTTCTTCTTCTTCTTCGTCTTCTGCTTTTCCGTCTTCTTCTTCTTGCTCCTCTATCCTTTCTTAATTAAACTTTAAAGATATTCTCGTGCTGCATTTCTCTTCCAATCTACATAAACCTCTATTTCTCCTGTTTATTACTTTATTTCCTATCGCTTCTCCTTTCAGAGCATTATCCCATTATCCAACAATATTAAACCACAACCACAACTAAATTTCACAACAATTGTTCCAAACGAATATTTTTATAAAACATTTCGAACAAAAGCTGCCATGTTTTCTCATGTAATTTTATTTTAAAATTCCATTTTAAAATCTGACTCGAACGAAAAACAATAATAACAACATTAATAAAAATTAATTTTCTGAAAATAAAAAAAATGAAAAGAAGCCTTCAGGAAAGATTGCGTTGAACGACAATTATTTACGTTGCAATAAAACTACAAAATGTGTAACATATATGGTAGAATAGATACAATACCGGAAGTTATTTATCAGGGTTAAAGGTAAATCAGCCGCGGTCTAACTTCAACTAGGAACAATGAAAGGAGAAAATTCAATATCAAATCGTTTTTATATTTGGTTTCCCATATTTAAACTGAGCGAAGTTTTGATTAATTTATGTACAATAGTTGCTGAATATTGCATACAAAATTAATTATGAAGGATGTATTTAGCTATATTGACATTAAAAATTTTTCAACGTAATGTTTGATATAGGCAAGTATTTAAATCTCCATCTAACATTGATACAAAGAACTTTTGTCGTACGATAATAGATCAAACACAACCGACATCAATCATCACCTAATTTTTATATTTATTGTTAAAATTATAAAGCTAACCCAAGAACAAAACACAAACATATAAGCGCGCACCAAATTCACACACACAGACAGACACACACACACACACACACACACACACACACACACACACACACACTATTGTTTTAAACGTTAAAATAAGATTATTACTTTAAGTGTAACAATAATGCATTTATTGGTTCTCTGGTGAGATTAGAATCATATTTATTATGGAAGATGAAGCTGACTGGGACTTCAAAATTTGCCGATCGGTTTGGTCAGTCAGCATTCTGTTTGACCAAGCTGATAGGTGAAGTTCCAGTCAAATTGATCTTTCTCAATAGATTTGACTTTAGTCTCACAATGGAACCAATAAATTCTCCATTGTTATTCTTAAGATTGACAGTGATCTGTTTGCGCCGCTGATGATGAGAATGCTCCATGGTGAATCTCTTATATCTTAGTCTTGCTATTCTGTGTTGCCCTTCATTCTTGTAAATTAAAAGATTTCATGGATTCATAGTTTGCGGAGATCGCTTACTTTGCTATTGCTTGGCCTTCTTCATAGACAATCTAAGAAGGCTTAGACAATGCTGAGATATTAGTGCCTAGTTCTGGGAGGTTCTGTGGCATGTATACACACACACACACGCACACATACGCACACACGCACATACACACACACACACACACACACACACATATATATATATATATATATATATATATATATATATATATATATATATATATATATATATATATATATATATATATATATATATATATATGTATATACATACATGCTTTTAATTTCATTTAAATTGTACAAATTATCCAGGCCATATACACGTGTTGTACTTTTTCTGTATATGTCTAAATCCCTTGGCTGTTGGTCAAAATGTTTAACAACTGTCGTCCTGAAGGCGCCAATTGAGGCGGAAAACGTGTCCGTCACTGTCCTCTTAAAACCAAACAATCAATCTGACATTACCTTAATGATATGTCTACTTGATTCTTGAGATTTTCTCCTTTTCTCGAGTGCAGTAGGTCTTAACTGCCATTTGGAAAATTTGGCAAATCCACTTCGGTTGGAGACGATTTTAGTAAAACAAAAATTTTTGGTGTATGTTATTTGAGATAATTGTATTTCTCTCTCGCTCTCTCTCTCTCTTTATCGCTTTCTCTCTCTGTATCTGTGTCTATAACTGTAACATAGATATATCTATGTATGTTTACATATATACATATATAACTATGCACACTCACACATACACGACAGTATTCTAAAATTTTAATTAGCCAAGACATTGATGGAAGTAATCAACGTTCGCGATAACAAGTGACAGTTGCCTACTTAGTGAACTAATTAACTGAATAATGATTGTAGGCAAACATTTATCAAATTTCTGGTTTATGTTAGTGTGACAGGTGGAGAAACATCTAAGATATGTGAGAAGACGTTGGTCTCGATAAGCAAACATTTAAAAGCAATAAACTAAGTTTTCTTTTTAGATCATAGACTCGGAATCGAAGTGGAAAGTAAAAGAAAAAGAAAAAAAGAAATGGAAGACAGCGATAGGGTAGATGTATATAAGGTTATGTGAGTAGGAAATCATTAAATGTTGTGTACACCTTAGAACAAGTATGGCTGCCATTACTTCAATTGACTGAAATATTGTGATACTTACATCAAGTATTGTCCCAGGAGATAATGGCTAAGTGGTTTAAAGAATTGAAACCTGTGAGTAGAAATAATTATTTGTATTAGAAAGTGTCTTAGACTAATATATCACTCCTGGTTTATTTATAGTTTCAACAACAACGAAGAAAAACATAATACAAGTTCAATACACTTGGCATATATTAGTTGTCTAATGCTATGGAATACACTGTGTGTGTGTGTGTGTTTGTGTGTGTGTGTGTGTTGACGCAGGAGTGGGAGGAGGGCCACCAGTGACATAGTCGAAGTAAGGAAGGAGGAGTAGGTGTTAGTATTCATCTTAAGAAATATGAAAGCCTAAGAAAGTTGGAATAAAAAATATAGAACCTTGAGATGTAGTGTATGTGGGAACACAAGATAGAGATGTTAATGGGTTTGAGATGTCAAATTTCTCCATTGTTGCTGCGACCAAGAAGACACCATATATAGATGTGTGTGTATAAAATTTTACTGGTTCCAGACAATAGACTGAAGACGAACGCGATTTTTACTCGATCATACGGATCACAACACGCAATAAAATGCATTGCTCTGTGCTTTGTTTTATTCTTGCTCTCGAACAGCTAAGTTACAACATATTGACAAAAATATCAGGTTCATTTTAATCGGTTGAGATGTCAAAACAGACACACAGACACACACACATCTATATGTGGGAGGAAGGCCACGAGAGTGTTGTTTTGAGTTTGAAGGTAGGATTACCCAAGGTACCCATTCTATCTGTTTTCCTTTTGTTTAAATACGAGATGTCTCAGTTGTTAAGTGGTTTTGGATTTCTGCGCACGTGTAGAGATATAATTACTAGCAGACACCATTTAATTACCACGTCTCAAGTAATTATAAAATGTAAATTTTAAAACGAAATACAGTGCAGTTTATTTTAAAATAAATTTATTTCACTGATAATTCTTCAACTTGCTTCTTCATTGCCTCCAAGCAAGACGTCAGAGAGGAAACAACAAAAGCTATAAGCAAATACAAAATATGAGGAGCCAATCGCAGACAGCAAGAAACATCACTGAAATAACAGAACAGCTATAGTTATGGCAAGGGAAGTACAAGTAATAAGTGGAGTGAGTCATCGTCGGCAAGGATAAGAACCTCAACGTCAACTATGCTATAAAGGAGACCAGATAAAATATGTTCATCAGTAAATAACACGATTCACTCTGGTAATGAACCGGATAATTTAGATTTTAAATATGTTCACTTTATTTTAATGAATCTAACTAGATTATCTTCATTGACTTTATATCAAAACACTGAACCTAGATTGGATCCAAAAGTGGAAAAAAGAGGCAGCCTAACAGTGCATCTCTCAAGAATACTACTAAAGGACCCAAATATTGCTGCCTTATAAGAAGTTTCTTGTCCATTATCGAAGTCTCACTACAAGTTCTCCATAGAATTGGTTCTCTTCTTCCTCTTCCTTCAGTCGACATCAATTCATACAATTTTACTTTATTAGTGGTTTGAAGGTTTCATATTCTAAACAATATCGACAAGGTTTTATATTCCTACTATTGGCAGGGTTTTATATTATGACCAATTTGTGAACGAGCTAAGCAAGTCTCTCAAAATACAGGAGCAGTTACCTCACAGATATAAATTGAAGAAAGAATTGATAATTAATCCTAAGTGTTTGTTGTTTCTGACTGGGCAATATCTCTTAGGTTCTTTTGCTGCTTAGATTTAATAAACCGTTTATAAAATATTCTGTTTCATGAAAACGGAGTCACAAACACACACATACACTCCTACTACTACACTCCCTCACGTGTACCCTTTCCCCTTCACTCCCCACATTAGCTGAAACTGATGTAGCACCTCTAGCGACGATCATCGCTGGAACCGATAAAGCTCTTCCGCACACGTTAGTGTGACAAAATTAATGACATTTGACTTAGAAGTCGTTGTAGCATGCGGTAACGTGTTGTTACATGTAACGTAATTTAACTTGTACTGAGTTGTAACATTTTAGATGATATTAAAAAACTATTCGAACATTAAAAAAATTACACCCACCAAAGTAGAATTTGGTCATCAAAAACTTCTTGATCGTATTTTTTCTACGCTAAATCCGTTCTAAAGAAATGAAACTCTTGCTAATCCTTCCGGAAAAGTTACGTCGGTGTGACATTTCATTTTCCTTATTGAAAACCTGAGAGAGAATCGAACCAAGTTGTTTGACAGAGGGAAAGATTCGTGAAGTATTCAGTAACATTCCATTCCGTTGAGTTGAAACTCTCAGAATAAAGTGGATAATGAATTCCAGCGCTTTCTATAAATGAGAGTCAAATGTTTAGCCCATAGAAATTGCTTCGAAAGGAGAATAGGATTTAAACAATTGACTGTTCGGTGGTAGGTCTGAAAGCACAGCGAGTTGATTGCTGCAACCGTAAAATATATCATTGATGTATGTTCAATGTACTTCAATATGAAGTATACAATAAGATATATATATGCAGAAGGAGCTAGTATTTACAGCTTGTTATAGTCACTCTTGAGAAAACCACAAAACTGAATCTAGCAGCAGAATAATTCTTAAAATCTAGGATATTACTTCTTGGAGATTAAAGGTTCATTTTGAAGTTGCTGTTTTTTCTCCATTAGATATTTTTTAATACTCACATGAAAGATAGATTCAATGTGAATAGTATGTAGGAGAAAAAAAGTTTATTTCTTGCAATTTTAGCTTTTGTTGTTGTAGTAGTATAAAGGCATAAATAAAACGAAGTGAAATATTATTCATTGACACGTCGTAGTAAACATGGGTATAAGTAGCGAGCTTATCCTTGCTTTGAGAGATAAAGAGGGACTGAGAAAAGGAGTGTGTGAGAGGGAAAGACGGGTAGATAGATAAAGAGAGAGAAGGAGTGAAAGAGAGGAGGAATGAAGAGAGAGAGAGAGAGAATGAAAAAGATTTGAATAAAGAAATGTAAACACAAGATTTAGTTTGTTCAGCTGACAATGTATTTGTTAACGATATTTAGTCAAGCATTCATCTATTCAACTTCATACAAAAGCAAAGAATTAATGTACATCACTAATCAAAATATGTTATGTATGCACCAGCACAAATTCACAAACACAATATATATATATATATATATATATATATATATATATATATATATATATATTTCCATTTATACTCATATACAATTGTGCATGTGTGTGTATGTTTCTGGTTATACCTGCATAAATGTATTTTCTGAAAGACTATTATTATCAAAGACATGAATTGGTGAGTATATATAAAGTGCTGCCTGTGTATACATCTCGTGAATAAGTGGATGTGGACCCAGGCTTGTCTCTTTGTCTCTTTGTCAGTGAATGCCGTTGGAAACGTCATAGTTATGAATACTTTATTTTCCGATAAACAATCCTCTGTCCATAGTCTTCGTAGAACTTCTCTTCTTGTAAATGGTAATGCCATCTACAATAGAATTCTGAGCAGCAGCAGCAGCAGCAGCAGCAGCACCAGCGGCACCAGCAGTTGTGACAGCGATTACAACTTATCATTGTATGAGAATTCGTGACTATATTCAACAGATCATTTTTCCAAGATGATTACGAATATTAGTTGTAAGTTTTCACTGAAATCCGAATCAGCATTACATATTGTAACCTGAAATAATAGTTCTACTGTTTTTAAGATTTCTGCATTGACTATTTTTGGAACAAGGTGGTCTATTATTCGCGAAACTATATATTTGATTCTTAAAATGGAAATACTTCTGATACTGGCGCTAAGTAACGATACTTTTAAGGGATGGAGTAGCGAATTGTTTTGGCCTCAGTACTTGACCTCAAGCTATTAAATCAGGACTCAGCTTCTGTGATGACAAGACTATCTAATAATATTTGTGCATCCTCACTATAACAGCATTTCAAATTAGAATTTTGATTGTCGTTATATGAAATATGTTAATGTTTATTTAACTAAGGACCGTGATATTCTTGTTCAACGCATATTTGCAGTTATCCATATATGGATATCCACATATAATCATATCATCATTACGTATCTATCTATATCTTATTCAATATAATCATATACACACAAACACACGCATTAAAAATGTGTATATGTACATATACATACACACATATGTTTGTGTGTGTGTTTGTATGTTTGTGTAACGGTCATGCGCACTCTAACGTTTTCCGAAATAGTGTGTTATTTCAGAGAGGTGTGACATCTGTCTTCACTAGGTTGAGTGACCACGTAACGGCTCCCTTACAAACCAAACTCGTTGATCACCAAGTATATATTGCTCGACCACACGTAGAATACCGAGGCCAAATGGAAGTGACGTCATTAAGACCGGAAAAACAGAGATTTAAATGTCGGAAAATAAATATAAAATGAAAGAAATAAATGTAATCTAATCACACAAACATTAAAAGCTGATATTTGGGCCGGATTACAGTACTCTACCACCACGAACTGTGACTTAAAAATGGCGACCAGCCACGAGCTAAAATTGGTGTAATGTCTCTTGGTTCGAGCCACATGCTTACACGTACTATTGCAGTAACAGCATGTGAATAACACTACATTGGTTTGCTTGCCTTTTCGTTGTCCTCACTTTATCAAAACGAGGAATACATTCATGTATGGCCCACCCCAATGAATGGAATACATATACCTCGTGCCATGCATTTTCTAGGACTTCCTTTTCCTGTTTAATTGAATGCATGGTAAAGCTCCACCTGCATTTTAAAAACAAGCCGTATTTAAAACAATGTAAAAACAAGATATATTAATATCTAAAAGTCCGAACTTTTTTCAGCTGCAGCTGAAAAATAGACTTTTCTCGACTTGTCCTGAAGTTACATCCCCTCAAAGTATCCCCAAAAGTTAACTTCTACGTCCAATGAAACTAAGACTTGCTCGGAATCCAAATTCTTTGCACTACTACTACTACTACTGTTACTACTACTACTACTACTACTACTACTACTACTACTACTACTACTACTACTACTACTACTACTGCATATATGGTAGGGTTCTTACATAACTTCTCTGAAACATGCAATGAAATAGGGGCCTCAATTACTAAAGGTATAACAATGCTAATAGATAGAAAGCTACGAGTCAACTCAGCAGACATCATTGTAAAAAGAAAGAAATCCAAGTCTGGCAAATAATTGACGCGTTTCGTCCAAATTAAAATAGCATGTCAGTAAAGGAGATAGGGAAGTTCTCTAAATAGAACGAGCGAAGGATTGCAATTGAGAGAATATAGAATATGCACACAGGAGTTATTCCAATAATTATAGAAATACTTGATAGTTTGAAACACTTTCATAAAACAAAATAAAGAATGGGTTGAGAGACATCCTCTCTACTTGAAGTCTTGGAGATAACTCAGCTGGGAATTGTATATATTTGGCGTTAAACACGAGCTAGAGAGGTAAAAACATCTATATTTTTGCAGTTATATTATACAATAACATTACAGTTGTCGAGATCTTATATATTTTTTTGGAAATTTTTACATGTAATGCTGTGAATAAACTTGACTGTTAAATTTACAGCAATCTGATGTAAATCTATGATAATTTCAGTAATCTAAATGCAATAGGATTTATTTCGTGCTGTCAGTTTTAACAGGTTATTTGTTTGTCGAAGGATTGAAGAAAAATAAATTTACTCAACAGAAAGTATTGAAAGTAGGGAGATGGTTTAATTTTTGAAAATTACCATAAAATGATGTATGGATGAAACAGAACTAGAAGAAATAAATTATAGTTTATATTTATTTCATTGTAAATGTGTAGCAATAAATGTAACATAATTACATGTTCTCAAGTAGATGCATTTATGCACTTGGATGATAGATAGAGGGAGAGAGAGAGAGAGAGAGAGAGAGAGAGATAGGGGGGGGGAGAAAAGGAAACGGAGAGACAGTGACTTGCGCAAGTGTTTATATGTGTGTGCAAAATAAAATGAATTTTTATACACATACATACGTAAATGCATACATACATACATACATACATACGTACACATATGCACGTATAAACACATGTATACATTAATGATTGTAAAGGGAGTGAGCAATCAATGCCATTCTACTACTAGTTCTATACACTTTCAGTAATTTTTCAGAGACAATTTAATAAACACAAACAACAACAATAGCAGGACAGAGTTGATTCATCATGGATACAGGAAATGTATTGTGGAAAGACAAGGTCGTGCACAAAATTCAGTTCACTCATCCACACCCCGGGTAGATATGGTGGTGCGCTTAAAAACCACACTCCACAACCGCTAAGTTTCGGTTGTTTCAAATTCATGATCTTTGTGCAAATGTTTCCAGTCATAGCCCACAAAAAAATTGTGGATGAAATTTGGTAGACAGACATCGACAAAGATGTCTTAGGAAACCGCGGAAACGGATGTCGGATTCTATCCTACTCTTGTGACTAATAAAAATATCATCAGTTCAATAATTATCGGGTGGGTGGAACAGTAACATAGTAACAGGGCGAAACCTTAAAATAAAACCCTGATCTTGCATGTGTATAAGTGTGTATATATATTTGTGTGTGTATATATGTATATATGTATGTATGTATACACAGACAATGCCAAACAGATAGTCAGATCTGACAGACATATATAGACAGCTAGATATAACATATATATATATATATATATATATATATATATATATATATATATATATATATATATATATATATATATATATATATATATTATATATATATATCTATCTCTGTCTATCATCTCCCTCTTTCTATCTCTGTCTGTCTATCTATCTATCTATCTATCTATCTATCTATCTATCTATCTCTATATATATCTCTATATTTACATTTATAGAGAGCGTGAGGGAGAGAGAGATGACTTGTAATATACCAAAAACAAATTCGCTGTAATTAAAAGTTCAATCAATAATCGATCGTTAAATTCCTAAACCTCATAACATTGCTCTAAATCCCAATTGTAAAAGCTTACATGTATAAACCTAATCGGCTAAAATGTATATTGAAAGTAAAAAGGCTAAAACAATTACCAGAGTTAGTTCATAACTTAATTACTCTCAACAGCTGTTTCATTAGGTATAACGATCATGCATTCCATAAGTACGTAATTACGATACATAATGATTAAAATTAATTGATTTTAATCAAACTTATTTAATATGCTTATATCCCATATGACCGGCAATTTTAGGGGCTATGGATTGACATCGCCCATAATAACGAAGATTTAAGATAAATATTGCTTAAAATTAATTGGATATATATATATTAGAAGTAATTAAGTATCTTCATTATGGAATTAATGTAATTAATTTATGAACTATCTGTGAAATTTATGTTTCCTGTTTTTTGTTCTCTCTATATATACATAATTGGAATATTGATACACACACTCACACTCATGTATACATACATATTTGTATGTATAATATGCACTTTAACTGTTGAAATGATATTGTAATATGTTAATTGAGTGATGAGTTTGTGTTTTACTGGTGGTTATATTCTATTTAGTGAGTATAAATATGTGTGAGTGTGTGTGTTTGTCTATGTTGTGGTCATGTATGTGCTTAGTGATATATAATAATTTCATAGGATTTGAAATGAACACAAACTGAATAATTATTAAACAGAATTATGATCATTATTGTTGTTGTTGTTGTTGTTGTTGCTGCTGTTGTTGATGTTGTTGTTATTATTATTATTATTATTATTATTATTACTATTATTATTATTACCATTATTATTATTATTATTATTATTATTATTATTATTATTATTATTATTATTATTATTATTATTATTATTCTTTTACAACAAGCAAATATCTCATCAACTCTATTCTATGAATGTGAATTAAAAATGCTACAAGCTTAATGTAAATTCTATCTATGGATTTTGTTTCCTTTGTGCTTGGTAAATAATGAAGAGAGAATAGATAGACACATTTCAAGTAAAAGAAATCTGTCTTTGACAAACTCTAGAACATATCGACTTAAGAATATCGCTTGTAATATTTTTATGCCTGATTTTGTTTTTAAGTTAAGCATTTTTTCTGGCATTTCTTTATTGAAATATTTTATTGAAAGCCTAAAGAACATTTCTGTTTTAATGTAGAACAACATCGTTGCATATTTCTCATTGATTTCCCTTCATAAATAAGAGGGTACAACAACAGCAAAAGAAATAACAATAACAACAGCAACAACAACAGCAACAAATGTTCCTTAAAAGTGGTGTACATATCTTTCTGTTCTCATCTTTCTTATCCAACCCATAAAGAAGCTTATTATAGATAAACATGTGAAAGAAATATTCTTTAGAACAGTTCATTGTCTTTTGTGAATTACATTTAGCATGCAAATAGTAAAAAGTAAAAAAAGCCACTCTTAATAGACAGAAAAATTTGAAGCTGAAGAAGCATGTATGTAGGTGAAGTAATAACGTGGCAGTGTTTTATTGAAGACATTTTAATAAAGTAAAAATCATTCTGCTTATGAATAGTTATTAAGTAAATTCATTTTAGAATCGTCCTTTTTGTTACGGTAACCAACCATACTTACTTACGTGGACGTAGCTTGTTGCAGCAGTAATAAGATGTTGATTCTTTGACTGCTTAGGGAACGATACTTCGGATACTCCGAGTTTAATATACTCACTTTTATGCGTTTTCCATGCCTTATTCCAAGACATATTTCTCATCGTCTAGAGGTTCTGTTAAGAGTTCCTTTGAGGGTATAGCGTACATCATAAACTCTAAAATTCTGGTCAATCCGCTGTCACCATTATATTTATGCTGCTGTCGTAGTGTTGTAGTAGTATAGGCTAACGAATTATGGAAACCTTATCTATTCAATTAGATGCAATCGTCTATCTTGATGATACATTAATTGAAGAAGTCATAACCTTGCCAACGAAAGTAAAGGAAAAGATTTGGCCACGATCCCCCACTGATAAGAAGGACACATTGGAACGAAGCTAATCAGAATGAAATGAAATCAACGACAAAGCTATAACGGTAACAAGAGTTACAGGAAGAACAATATATCCAGGCATTAATCTAAATTGCTTCCCAAAATGCTGAGTAATGAGGTTGAGGCTGAACGAAGAAACTAAATGACGTACACCTAATTACTAATGTATGGATGTAATTAAGGCAATTATAATCCCAATGACTTTGTGTCTGACAAAATAAATACCAGTCAAGAATTAATATTGATATCATCGACTTTAGTCAATCGGTTGTGGATGGAATATAAAATATGTCAAAACGCAAAAATGCCTAAAACCATTATCCATCTCGGGTCAAATTAGCACCCATCACTTGCTCTGTGTGTGTCTCTGTGTGTCTGTGTGTATGTGTGTGGTGTAAATAGAGGGTACGGATGAAGATTTAGTATTTGCCTAGCTTCTGAAAAGTTCTACCCCTTCTCAGGGGATGTGAGTAATGATGGCGGGGGTAGGAGAAATTGAGTGACGATAGTGGTGGGATACTGTAGACATCGACAAGGACAGTGTGAGAGGTATATTCTGGGGGCTATCAATTTCCATTTTCCTCTCTATAGGAGTGGCCATGTTGGAGCTGCCACCCCCGAGACATGTCTAAGATAATTGAAGGTTCATGAAAATGCACACACTCAGTGCACTTGTGTTTGTAACTTGTAAGTTTATTAATTGCAGAACGAATTTGTCTGTCAAAGAAGTCTATCTTGAAGAACAAACAACCATTTTATTTTGGCAAAGAACACTTCGTAATCTTCTGATTCCTGCTGTCTTTGGTGATGAGGGTTGTATGTTAGAAAAGTTGAAAGTTTCCATCTTGGATCTGTCTTTTCTTCTTAGGCTATGCCCGCCATCATAAACTTTTCACCAACTGTGGAGGAAGATAAAAAGATATCATGTGAGTGTAGAAATGCTTCCTTGCTGTTAAATGATGAATGGGAGTGGACAAATTCGTGTGGTTACGTGTATACGGTTTCGCATTAAGTACGTAGCTTTAGGATGGTGGCCGGAACAGGAAAAAGTCGTTCTTCTGAAGTTTTAGCGGGTGAACGTGGGTTGCGTGTGGTGTGCCCAATATAACTCTGTAAATATCCTCCAATTTTGAGGATCCTTTCCTTGGTTTTATTTTTGGTTAGGTGTTGTCCTTTTATTTCACGGTGCTTCAATCTATTCGGCTGTAAAGAGTATCAGCTAGGCGCTGGTGCAGCTCACTCTTTCTCTAGCTTTCGCATGGTAGATGTTCCGTTAGGTGAAGAATTTGGCGGACTAGAAACAGCCTGTTTATTCAACACTTCTTAGACACCTAAGACGACCAAAGAATATGACAGACATTGTGAAACAATATTTGCTCGCTAGTGACAGTTAATTGTATGGGACTTAATTAGCAGCAGTGTTAATATCACACACACACACACACACACACACACACACACACACACACACACACACACACACATGCGCACACATACATGCACATATCTAATTACTGAATTACATTTACATTCAATGCATATATACATGACTGAGTGCTTGAAATATTTTTTGTGTGCGCACCTGTGTATCTCTCTCTCTATATATATATATCGTAAATAACAAGAGTCTCACTCGGCCTCTACCATCTCTTCTAATTTCCATATTTATAGACTATTTTAGAATCGAGCTCTGAATTTATTTTTAAGTTCTTCCATTCTACTCGTTTTATGAATTGTTTTGCACTTGGGAAAAAAATATTCTTCGCCACAATCTTCGTGTTATCGAAAGACAACGAACACCTTTTTTTTTCTTGAAGAATCACTTTTCAAGCTGTCACACTCAAAACCTGGTGTTTATATTTCACAGAACAGTATCGTTAGCACTGCGGGAAAAACGCTAACCGCCATTTCACCCGTCTTTACATTCTGAGTTTGAAATCCGCCGAGGTCAATTTTGCCTTTCATCCTTTCGGAATCAATAAAATAAGAACCAGCTAAATTTTGGGGTCGGTTTAATCGACCCCGTCACTCCCCGAAACTTACAGGTTTTGTTCTTAAATTTGAAACTTATTTTTGACTGAACAGTGTTTTCTCAGTTTTATCGTCATTGGTAGAATATTTCTTTCTGAATCTGCTCTTTTATTGTTTTATGTTGATTTTGTTAAGACACTAAATCAAATCCTAATATTTTTACTAAGGTTCATTAATTAGTCATTCAATTATTTGCATTCCCGGTATTCTCTGTGTTTGATAATTTACCTCATCAGCATGTCACTATGGCAACTAATTAGTTTTTCTTTTGGTCTGAGCTAAACATTTATATTATTCTTAATACTGTTTCTAAGTGTTGTCTTGATTTGGGAAATATTCAACTCGGTTATTTAATGCCAGCCCAAATTTTGTACATGTCTACTGTTTCAACCGACTTCAAATATTTACTGGAGTAAATTTACATGGCATGTAAAAAGTAGTGAGAGATAATGACTGCCCGGGGAATTCCATACTTGAATTTCACGCCTCTTGAAATGTTCTTGTCTTGTGAAGATCCAGATCCAGTTTCTCTACACTTACTGATGAACATTTGTCGTATCTCGGTGCTTTGATGCCCAACTTTTCCAACATTTGTTCATGTGTATATTATAGAAATCTCTACACACTGCTTGTTTTCCTGTCAATCCCTTAACGTTCCTAATCTCTTTGGCATGTACTGATTTTTCTCTGCCCTTTCTAAAGCCTCTCTCTCTCTATATATATATCATTTTTTTTTCAACGGTTATATATCCTCTTCGACTATTTCTTTCTCTATATGTTGTTAGAACACAAGAGACGTGTGTAGAATTCTTTGACCTCAGAGTGTCATTATTTTTCAGTAGAAACTTGTGTTCTTATTCTCTTCTTATATTCAGCTTGTTCATGCTTATGTTTAATCTCAAATATGCAACGTTCACCATTCAAATATGTTGGACTTTGTCAATCATTTGGTTTTTCTTTAGCGTTCTCTATTATAGATATATCTTTTTGTTTATATTTAGCGACACCATGTTTGTACACCTTATATCATCGGAAAGCAATTTTCCTTTTTGGTTCATCAGTTTCTCTATATAGAACTCCTAAATTGGATGGCTGTTTACTTCGTGTTATGATACACTTGTATATTTTGTCCTGACTGTTTGTATATTACACTAGAAGCTACATAATATACACGATTTATTGCTTTATATTCATATTTCATACGAGCTTTAGAGAATACACTTTGCTACTTTCATCCTCTTTTCTCTGTTATCATTTGCCAATAGAAAATATTGCATATTTTTGTTCTTGCACAATTCTCCTACATGTTACCGATCGAAATTGGGTTTCTGGTTATTTTGTTCTCTTTTTAAACGAATTATTATTATTATTACTTTTGTGTACTTGCATTTTCTGTCTTTTAGCTTGTCGATGCTTAGCTCCAGGGCAACACTGCTCAAGCCCACACATTATCAGAAAGCATTCCAACTTTGACCGTCCCCTATGTTTTATTATTCAGTTACAGTGTGTCTATAAACATGCTATCCAGTATGTTGTTATGGTTAAGAGCGAAGGTTGTGATTCCAGCATGACTTAACAGTTATTCGTAATATGCCGAAGAAAGCCACGTCTTATGGCTTTCGTTGTAATGGCTCTAATTCTGTCTATAAATTGTACTTAGTTTGTGCTTATTATTATACTTATTTCATCAATTAGCAGACTTCATTGTTGATAGGATAGGTATTCCGTTATTTAACTGGACAAGTGGTCCTTTGTTATCTTAAGAGTAATAAAGTCTATTTCTGAGAAACAAGTGTAACTCCTTTCCTTGGCTTCAGTATTCGGATGCAATTCTGCTTTCGTGTTTGGTTTCATTATTATTGCAGCCCTGGCTGCTATACCATAGATTTCATATCATTAATAGCGAAATAATTTAGCAACGTATAATACCTCCCGTGGCTTATCAACGCTAAGTTCTTTATAGTTTGACTTGTTTTTCAAGAGTTCATGACATTCCATTCTGAGAATATTTAGTTCAGAGATAGAATGAATGGGAAATTCAACTCGGTGAATACATTATGAAGACGTATAACTTTCTCTGTTGAATGTTCTAAAGATTCATATTAGTTTTCTATAAAATCTAAGAAAGTAAATAACAGGCTGTATAGGTGGGGCACCTCCTTTCATCGTATTTTTATTCGACAAAACGATGTGTTTATTTCGGGAGAAAATGTTTATCGAATATTTCTTATCACTGGACTGTTCCATTTTGAAACAACTTATTACATTTATCTTGTTTCGATTTATAGATTATAGGTGATAGATGAGTTTTTCTCTTATTTTGCTAAGTAAATCAATATTTTGGGTGTATTTACCAACGAAAGATAAAGTTCTTGGTATATAAAACGCAGGGCATATATATATATATATATATATATATATATATATATATATATATATACAAATAAACATACATACATGTATGCATAAAGTTCTGTTTAGAAAAGGACGATAATAAGATTCGGTATCATTCTTTAGTTTTCAATTCCCTTAATTACTTTTTTTTCCTCTCTTTTGAAATGCCTTTCATGAAAACTGTGTGCTAACAGGATTCAGAAAGAACTTTTCTCACATCCCATCCCGTCAAATCTTCTTCTTGTTAATGCTGTTGTTGTGTAGCCCCAGGCTTTCTTCAGTTAGAAATGAAAGAGTGTCCTGAATCTTTGTATGTCATTTAGTTTCTTTGGCGTTTCTTGTTAATTTATTTGTATATTGTTATTGTTATTGTTCATTGTCTTTATTATCATCATCATTATTATTATTATTATTGTTGTTGTTGTTGTTGTTGTTGTTGTTGTTGTTGTTGTTGTTGTTGTTGTTGTTGTTGTTGTTGTTGTTGTTGATGTTGTTGTTGTTGATGTTGGTGTTGCTGTCGTTGTTGTGCAAAGTGGTTTTATCTTCCCTATATTCTAATTAATTGTAAGCCTTGCGGTGTTGCAAATGAATTTGGTTGCTTATATTTTAATCATCCTCATGTGAATTACTGAATTAAAGTTCAATTATGTTTTCCTACCGTATATTTGGATGATTTCTCTATCATTTGAGATATATTATTGACTGTTCGGAGTGTGTTTTTCGATTAGAAGGCATCTCCTTTCGTATTGGTTCTTGACAACAATATTCGGCCTGTTTGTTGCAATCTTCCTCTAGCTGTGTTCATAATTAATTTTCTTCTTTTAAAAGTGGTCATAGAACATGTTGCTAATTCCGAATTATATAGCAATCCGTATGTTTTCCGTATACATCAGTGCCTCTAGTTGCTTATCATCTGCTGTGTACAGGTTGAAGTCGTCCAAATACAAAGATGGTTGGTTTTATTTAACATCACGCAGGTAAGCAGTGGAGATCGGGGTCTACCTTTGTATATCATTCTCCTAATAGCGATCAGCTAATTCTTAAAAATTTCACCTTTTGTCTTTCTCCGTAGTACTATTTGCTTTTTACCAATGGTGTGTTAAATGTATTGTTCTATTATTGGTACCTCTGTATGTTTCTAGTATCCGTATTGCAGTAATATTTCAAAAGTTATTTGCTTGTAGTGATTAATTTGCAGTTGCTTTTCTACCATTCAAGAAATGGATTTTTCGTTTCTTTATTGTAAGCGTTCTCTGCGATATTAATGTTGCTAAGGTTTTGCAGTGTGTAGAAATTCTGATTGTAATTGCTGGCGATTTTTGTAGAAAGTTTGATTATAATGGCTGGCAATTTTGGTGTTTGCGATTTCTATACTTTTAATAATTAAAATGGTTCTCTCTCGGTGAATCTGTATGGAATTTAAAA
>NC_142939.1:67969081-67974081 GCF_046866305.1 Octopus bimaculoides
GTCTTCGTCTGTTGTTTTTTTTTGTGAATTCTCCGCATATATATATATATATATATATATATATATATATATATATATATATATATATATAACAGGATGGTGTACAGAAAGTTAAGTAATGAAAGTATATAATGTAAAAGTTATACATACATGCATACATGCATATACATATACATCATACATATACATCACACACGCATACGCAGACACCCACACATGTATGTATGTATGTAGGATTGATGTGTGTATAAATAAATGTATACTTCCTGGCAACAAATTGCCTATATACATATATATATATATATATATATGTGTGTGTGTGTGTGTGTGTGAGTGTGTGTGTGTTTGTGTGTGTGTGTGGGGGGGGGGGGGGCTGCGCGCGTTTCATTGCTTATAACCACCTTTACGCAGAAAGTCACCAATTGAAAAGGATAAAGGACTTGGATATTGTATGACATTTTATTCAGTGCTCTACTGGTTTTCATTTACACCGCTCCTTCAAGAGGAAACCCTTTGATAAACTATTTGAAATCTTGTTCAAACGTATAAGCATTGAGGAAACCATGCTTGCACACGACAGCGATTTTCATGAAACATATTCAAAATCGAAGAGAAATTCTTTAGCTTACTTTCGTATTTAGGATTAAACGGAATCGCCATTTTGTTCTGAAATATATCGATTTTTTTTTTTAAGTTGAAGATTAGATGTTGAATAATCAGAATAATTGGTAACTAACACGAATAGACAAATAATTAACCTCGGTGGAAACAACTCAAATAATTTTAATTACTCTTTATCCATAAATCGATTAAATAATCGAAAAGCCTTTAGATGAAGATTTATTGGCAATTTGGAAATCTATGTCATCCGATCGATAGTTATCGCAAATAGTTATAAGAAGAACACAGCACAGACTCCTGAAAACTAATTATAAATTAAATGAAATGATCATTGTAAACATTGCTAGTGTGTGTGTGTTGAGAGAGAAATAACGACAGACGAATAAACATAAAGATTGCTTCTGCAAGACGTCTTTTTATTTCAATAGTCACCGCGCTAATTTCTACATCGATAGTTTCCAGAAAACTTATTGAAACAAATCTATAGAGTTTCTTTCAAGAGATTTTGAGGTGAAAAGAAATGCTGATATAGAGATGAAGCTGTAAACGAATTTGCTGCTTGTTGTTGTTGTTGTTATTGTGGTGACAACGGTGGTTGTGGTGGTGGTGGATGCAGTGAAATACTTATTCCTTTTATTGGCTTCCTTTTAACAAAATTGTGTACACTCCCCACTTGAGTTAACCTACTTAATATTAATGAGGTGCTGATAGTAGCTGTATAGAAAACGTTGGAAATGTCGCACGATTGAAAGAAAATATAGAAAGCACATCGAACATACGTACACGCTTGCATACAAACTTACGTACTTCCATATATAAATGCATATCAACACACAGCCTCAGTGTTTGGATACGATCAAGGCAATTATTTAATTCCAGAGTGCAGGGATATCCATCAATGGGTGATGAAACCTAGCGGCGTAACTTTATCAAGAACAGTTGGTGACAACACTCCTGGCCACATCCACAGAATGAATTAAATTAATCAACGGAACTTAATTAAACAATTAATTGTTTTATAAATGTAGTGCCACGTGAATACCCAAGGTAAATTTAAATAAATTAAAAAGATATATCCGTTTAAAAACTTTCATCCCGAAATACGTATACATTTAGCAATACATGCACATACCAAACAGTCTATATATATACATATATACACTAAACATACATGACAACACGCATATACAGACAAATATAGGAAAAACATAAACATATACGAATGCATATATACGCATCTACGCACACACACACGCACGGGCATAATACTTTCTGGTGTATGTTTATACAACTTAGTTGTGACAGGCGAGAGAAAGAAAACGAAGAGAAAATCAGAGGATAACAAGTGAAAGAGAGAGAAAAGAAAGAGAAAATTAGAAAGAGAAAGAGAGAAATAGATAGAAGTAGAGAGTAAGCTAATATGGAAGTTGGCATTCCTAAAAAGTATCGAACGAATGCTGGATACTTCGCTCAGCTTGCTAACGCACACATATAAAACGTCATGAATATTCTACATAAATACATACAAATACACACACATATAGACACGCATACAAGTATACAAGTAAATATATACGCAAACACACACACACATATATATTGTTGGAATTTACAAAAAAACAAAAAAAAAACAAATACGAAGACAGGTGTGTAAACAACAAACAGGTGTATTAGTTTAACGCTCGGGAAGGAGAGAAAGTCTTTTACGTTTCGAGCCTACGTTCTTCAACAGAAAGGAACACGAGAAAATAAACAGAGAGAGAATAATAAAAGAAAGCTTTAGTAGCTAGCGGTCAATAGCATACATACATACATACATACATACATACATACATACATACATACATGCATGCATACATACGTACGTACGTATATATATATATATATATATATTTGCACACATACATACATATATATATATATATTGTGAGTGGATTTGGTAGACGGAAACTGACAGAAGTCCGTTGTATATATGCATGAATGTATGTGTGTATATGTGTGTGTGTTTATCAGTTACCACTGCCTGACAACCGGTGTTGATGTGTTTACGTCACTTTAACCTAGCGGTTCGGGAAAAGAGGCCGATAGAATAAGCGCCACCCTTAAAAATCAATAAATACTGGAGTCGATTCACTCGACTCCAGTTTCTTAAAGGCGATGCCCCAGCATGGCCGCGTTCTGGTGACTGAAAGAAGTAAGAGATAAAAGACAGCGATGTAGTAAGTGGGCACCAATCACGTATTGTGCTTGTAGGTACGTGTGTGTGTGCGTGTGTGCAGGTGCTTGTGTGCGTGTGTGTATTGAATGGGTGCTTGAAGGAAAATATGCGAGGGGACGGAGAGTGGAAAAAGAACTCAATAGACGGAAGGGAAAGGGAAATAGATATGATATAAATGAAGAGTTGACGGTTTAAGGAAACGCTTAAACATGGAGACAATTGTTCTTCTGTCATGTATATATACACACATACAGATATAGATATTCGTGTGTGTGTGTTTGTGTGTCTGTATGTATGCAAATATATGAAAATACAGATGTACACATGCACACAAGCAGTTATGTGTATGTGTATATACACATGTTTGTCTTAAGAAAAACATTCAAGATATATATGTATCCAACAGTAAAGTACAACTACTACACAACCCACAAAATATTAGTGTAAATGTAATAGTGTTGTAAGATTTATGTGTTTTTAATCTACAACAAAATCAAATCATATTAAAGCTGCCAGGACTGCTGTGAGATAACGCCATTCATCTGACAGGTGGCGTGGTTATTAGCAGAGATAGAAACATTTTAATAAAACTATGAAGCTGTATATTTTTCATAGATATTGATTTGACTAGAGAATATCTAATGTGTGCAAATAATGATAGACAAATAACGTAGTTGGCGAGGGAATAAATATTGTAAATGTCTTAGAATGAATGGAGCATTGGGGGTAAAAATGAAATCCATGTAGAATTTGTATGAAAAAGAAAACAAAGGAAATAGATGAAGATAGATGAAATTATTCGATGAGTGATTTATACTGAGCGCACAAATAAAATCGGGAGTAAATATTTGAATCGATTCTGGTCATAGCTAGTTTAAAGATATTATATTGACTTTTAAGTAACTTTTTTGTGTGACGAGAAAATCTCTTTTACCACATAGTGTATTTTCATCCTCTAGATCTATTTTATTTTATTTTATATATTTCTTTGTTTGAATTCTTTCTTACATTTACTGTCTTCAAATATCTCATCTTACAACGAATATTCTCACTTGTTTGCACAAACCAAAGACAAAAAACACGATTCATTTTCCAAAACTTTATTTCGCACGTAAATAAGCTTTGGGAATATTTATTTTCGGTTAATGTTTTCTAAAGGCATGTAGAATTAAATAGCTGACATTTTGGCTGGCCATTATAAATTTAGATTTCTTTGTTTCATGAAATCGTCAATGTATTTTCAAAATAGGTCAATGAGAGACAAAAGTTGTTCAAAGAAGGTAAATAATTGTATGGTTGTTTAGATTGGAGTTATTATTCATTTCATAAACTGAATATGTAGTAAAATGTTTCGTGGTCTTCTCAACTTACAGACTTTATTAAATCTAAGAGCCAGTACAACAAAATTAAATGTCTATAAACTTATTCTCGATTATGTCAAGCTCCTAAAAAGGTAATTAAAAATACCGAAGCCTTGAAATTATGTAACCTGGAGAAATAATCGTTAATGAAGAGTTTGAAAATCATGATGCTTCCTATCTTGTGTAAAGGTGGAACTGATTTTACACATTTTTAATAATGTGTAAGTTCAACAAACATAGGGGCAGTATTCGGCACTGTTTAAAGCCGCGTGACAGCAACCCGTAGTTTTACTATGTGAATATACTTGAGGTCCAAGGACAAATGCTAGTCGTATCTATCTGCCCGGTCTCTCAGGGATAACGAAGTTCAAGCATCCTAGCTAATAATAATAATAATAATAATAATAATAATAATAATAATAATAATAATAATAATAATAATAATAATAATAATAATTATATATATATATATATATATATATATATATATATATATATATATATATATATATATATATATATATATATACCGTTGCTATTATGCAAAAGTGTCGCAAGTCTAAACGTTGCGTTTTCAGAAAACAAAAAAGTTAGTTCCACCATTCTATTTCTTTTTACATTAGCAACAGTTTCAGCTTAACAGTAATACTTTTCTGGGTGCATAAAAGCGTAACTCCATGCACGTATGATATCTTCAGTCAGAAATATTTTTGCAAAATTGTCGTATGTGTGACTTAGTACACTTTTGAAAAATGTTAAACCGTTCTACTATACTTTGACAGTTTTTGATATCTCCATTC